>NC_061101.1:15616702-15634202 GCF_015104395.2 Macrobrachium nipponense | reverse complement strand
GAATTCACGTAAAGCCGTTGGTCCCGTTGCTGAATAACCACTGGTTCCTTGCAACGTTAAAACACAATACAAACAAAAAAATTTTGGACAAAAAGACCACCAATACATAGACCTTAATTCTTTGAATTTAAAATTTGCCGTATATAAGATATACTATCTACTATCTATGGTGCATCGCTATGCCGTGACCGGAGATAATGAGTTCAAAGCCACAATAATGTGTATGAGACTGTATTTTCAAAATACAAGAAAAAAAAGGGGGGGAGCTTTCGCCTGAAAAGGACCGTTATTTTAACCTTTTCTGTATTTTGGAAAATACGGTCTCATATACAGTATATTTTGTGGCTTTCAACTCTTAATTTATACTTTTCATTTTTAATTCGAAGCCCTTGTTTATTCCATGGAAATGTAAGAGCGCAATACACCACTCTGAAAGTTTTTCTTCTTAAATCTGATTCTTACTAAATAATTGAAAAGATTGAACAACAAAGAAGTCCTACCCCTTTACTGCATGCAGTGGCGTCACCGTGGCAACCTGTGGGAACAGAAAAAGAAATCGTTGTTAGAAATCGTTGGTCAAGTCTTCAAGTCTTCACAGAGATGAACAAGAATAAGGTATATCTCACTCTAACCGGACCACTGAGCTGATTAACAGCTCTCCTAGGGCTGGCCCGAACGATTAGATATTTTCACGTGGCTAGGAACCAATTGGTTACTCAGCAACTGGGGACCTATAGCTTATTGTGGGATCCGAACCACATCGAGAAATGAATTTCTATCACCAGAAATAAGTCCCTCATCAAGTCCCAAGAACTAATATTAGTAGGAGCAGATGCAGAGTAAGGGAGACAGACACCTTACCTTCCTAATCTAACTTAGGGCGCCTTGCCCTGACCTGGCTGAGTTGGGGGGGGGGGCGATTTGCCCCTTGGACCCACCACAAGTAACACTGAATTTCCCTGTCACCCTATTGTGTATACTTCCCGATTAGTAGATCAAGAGAAGATCCTCTCAAGGATTTTTGGAACCAAAACATGGGATGGACTCTAGTGTATCATTAAACTGAAACAAATTGTAGCTCGAAACGAGGAAAACAGTTTTCTAGGTCAGTTAAGACTCGTTGGCTCCACCTTGCGAAGATTTGCCGTCGAAACAGACGGAAAATAATAATAGAGAAATGCATATCCTATATATCTTCCCTATTTGCTATTAGTTCCTCGTCGGACGAGTGGTTTACGTGCTCGCCTACCAATTCGGTAGTCTCGAGTTCGATTCCCTGCCCTGCCGGCGTGGAATCAGAGGAATTTGTTTCTGGTGATTAGAAATTCATTTCTCGATATAATGTGGTTCGGATCCCACAATAATAAGCTGTAGGTCCCGTTGCTAGATAACCAAGTGGTTCCTAGCCACGTAAAACTATCTAATCCTTCGGGCAAGTCGTAGGAGAGCTGTTAATCAGCTCAGTGGTCTGGTTAAACTATAAGATATACTTCACCTTTTCCCTATTTATTATCACCACACCGTTATCGCAGTCGCATCTGATAATGACACAGCTCTCGGGAGCCTTTCGTCAAAAAAAAAATAAATAAATAAATAAATAAAAATGCTCCCGAGAAAGAAAGCTTTAATTTCTTCGCAGAAACATTCAAACATTCAGTTCTGCTTCTCAAGTCTCGAGGGCTTCACACATTAAAGCCAGATTTTCCGAGGGGAAAGAAAGATCGCGGCCGAGGGAGATCGGCAACTGCCTCGGAGTTGATGTAACGGTTAACGCCATCTGGTTGTTGGGGGGGGGTGACCAATTTCGATGATAGGCTAAACGATCCAACACGCCGCCCATAAAAGCGTGTTATTGAGGGTGGGGTGGTCCTGGCGCTAGGTCATTTTTGGGGGGAGTGACGGCATTCGCGAGGGGAGATAAGTGGGACAAAATACTTAAAAACTCGCTAATCTTTCTTTTGTTGTGTTTGCTGTCAATGTCGACTTTTGAGATAAGACACGTAAACAAAACAAGGTCGAAAGTGAACTTTATAAAAAAAAAAAAAAAAAGTTGATTTACTATTAATTACGCTTTGCAATTGGAATAACATCTATGCTAATGACTCAGAAGTTATTCTGTATCATTTCTTTGATTTAACACTATATATATATATATATATATATATATATATATATATATATATATATATATATATATATATATATATATATATATATATATATATATATCTTCATACGTGCGTGTGTTTTTGTAAGTTTGTTCTACGATCTTGCAAACCAAAATATCAGTTGTCAGTAAAAGCCACATACATGTACACATGACTTAAAAAGTTAAAAAGTACAAAAAAAGGGAAAAAATCATCAACATAAAATCTAAAACCTCTCTTAGGTGATCAAATCCAACACGAGAATTATATACTTTTCACGACGCTGCCATGTGACTTAGCAAATTCTTTTGACGTAATGAAAGAAAAAAAACATCTTTTTTCTTTTTTATGAATAAAAGAAAACGAGGAACGTAAATACAGAACTGGATAGATAAATAAGGTGGGGAGGCCATCCATTGACACTTGTTTGTGCATCAGATAAGATTCTGCTTAGTACATAAGCGCAAGTAAAGCGAGAAGATCAGTTGAAAGAATATTATAGGTCTTATCCTGGTTTGCTTCTGTCATCCATTCTCCTTGGATGAGCTAAGGACGAGTTTTCGACTAGGAATTAACAGGATTGAGGATTTAGCTTTGAGGCGAATGGTACAGATAACATCAGAAGCTCTCTCTCTCTCTCTCTCTCTCTCTCTCTCTCTCTCTCTCACTCTATGTATATATAACATATATATATAATTGCATAAATGTCGAGCTACGCTATGTGGATGTGAAAAGTTGTAATTGCCGGGAAGAGGTTAAATTTTAGTGAATCGTGAATTTATACCGTCATAAATAAATGTCACTCCTGCATAGATTCCAGTTCCAGCCGCAACTGTGGACAAGTAATAAAGAAAGAAATATGTATAATATATATATATATATATATATATATATTATTATATATATATATATATATATATATAATATATATATTATATATTATATTATATTTAAGATGGACATACGAATATTAACAATTCTAACAATATTAACTTTACGAGGAAGTCAGGTGGAACAAAGACATAAAACTGATAACATATGTATATTATCAAAGAAGAGGTCGGGAAATAATAATAAAGAATAAACCTTGGAATTATGAAAAGAGATCTCTGTTAACAAAGTGTAACGTGCTGAGAGACACAGAACAAGATATTGAACATATTTGTCAGTGTTTGGTTTTTCCTATCAAAACTCAAATGGTCAACGAACATTTTTTTTTCCTTTTTTTTTCTTTTTTTGCTTGTAGAATTATTACGAAATTTCAAATTGGAATTTGTTCGTTATTTAGTCTTCCATATCAAAGCTCAAATGTTGACGAACACTTTTTTTTTTTTTAAGAATTATTACGAAATTCCAATTTGCAAATCGTTCGTTATTTAGTTTTTCTTCTCAGGGCTTTTTTTCAAATAAACTCAGCAAAAGATCTCAATAAACCTATTATTAAAAACTAAGGCAACAAAGATTCAGCTGCTTCCAGAATTCAAATTACAGAACTGTATCGAAATTTAGCAAAGGGGGAGAGATAAAACTGATACAAATATATATAGAAAAAAAAAATTCAACTACCGAATCGTGTGAAACATTCCGGATATTACAGATTGGGAGCAGTTTCTAATGCGCAATATTCTTGACAACTTTTCAAATGTAAAAATCAGTTAAAGTATTTCTATACAAAACTGTTTGAGAAAGATAAGACCTAACGTCACGGAAATCCTGATAAAGGTAAAAAAAAAAATAATAATAATTAATTGTTGACATATAAATGCAAGTTATCCTTATGAATTTTGTAATGAACTAGATACGCAAATTCCGACTGTCACGTTCACTGATATGAAAAAAAAAAATCTCTCCCGCATCGCCCAACAGAAATATTTAAGGAGATAAACACCTGTTATTACCAAAGGAAATTTGTTTAAAAACTATATGTACCACAACTATTTGGAAGACGAAAAGGCTATTAGGAAAATAATAAATGAAAATGTCTCCCCCCAATGCAGAAGGTGATAAAGTGAGCCTCATAATTTATTATAAAAATATGAAAACCAGTCAGCTGCTTCTTAAAGGAAGAGTCATTATTAATCTAGGTAGAATTACTTATGATGCTTGCAGGAAAAAATTGTGCTTCGGAAAAATTTAAATTTGATCTTAAGAACTTTTTTATTTTTATGGTAAAATCCCAGTTCCTAAATTTCTAATTTGTCCTATATTCATATTCTCGTCAGCGTAACGGAACGATTAGATGTTCGTCCGGTATTATACTTATACGGGATTTTCAGGTAATAACACATATGAAAAAAAACATCAAATCAATCAAATACATGTTCTGTGAAAACTTTTCATACTTGGCGTGACAGACTCGATGAAAACTGGCAGGGATAATTGTGAATAGCGGAACAAATGTACATTTTTTTAAAAATTTTCAGTGGCATTATCTGTTTACTTACAAAGTGTGAGCCTACATAGTTTATTATTGTTGCTTAAAACCCCTTAACATTAAATTTAATTGCCTGTGTGCTTATGACTTTTACCAGTGTCTATTTTTTTCTTTTAGTCTCTGTCTATTGCTTTGGTTCTCTCTCTCTCTCTCTCTCTCTCTCTCTCTCTCTCTCTCTCTCGTTTGTACGTATTAAATACATGTGTGTGTGCATGCATGTATCTATCATACATTTTGTAGTATCCTCTCTCTTTACATCTGAATGTATTTCTCTCTCTCTCTCTCTCTCTCTCTCTCTCTCTCTCTCTCTCTCTCTCTGCGAGTCGTACCACGAGGCGTCACAATTGAAAGTTGAACATGGCCAGTGATTTGACTTCAGCTGGTCATAAAGCGGTCGGGATTCGTGCCAATGCCTTCGTAGAGGGGCTCATCCCCCGCTCTGCGCCTCCCCAACACAAACTCGCCCCCTTCCCCCTTCTTCCATCCCTCCTCCTCCTCCTCCTCCTCCTCCTCCTCCTCTCGCTTCCCTCAACCAACTGATGCTTTATTATATGATCTAAGCCTTATGGACACCACGTTCGCATTCATACCTGTACTCTGACTTCGTCTTCGGTCCGACGTTGTATTCGTTTCCCCTCGTTGACGAAAACAAACGAAGATGGAGCTTTAATTCGCTTTAGACTTTACCGAAGTTCGATTTCCGAAGACCGGGGATAAGAGATAGGAAGATATATCAGAGCGATTCATTTCTTTCGCCCCGTGGGTATCCGCCTAAGTCGAGAATGAGGGCATCGGGACGAAGCGGAGGTCGGCGTTGGATGGAGAAGAGTCGGGGCAAACGTTCCATAGTCTGATTGGCTTGGGCAAAGCTGACATTTTTTTAGTGGGGGAGGGGAGGGGGGCGTTTTAAGGGGTTGGTCGACAGTAAAAAAAAGAAAAAAAAAAGACGATTTCACACAAAGAAAGACAGACAGAAATACTCCTGGACTTCGAAGGGCAAATAAATAAACAACAGCCTTTTTTTTCCACAAAAGACGGAGAATAATATTTATTACAGAGGAATGATTCTTTTGGCCTGTTATTCCTTTCACCTTTTATCTGATTCTTTGATTTTTGTTTTTTTTAGTCGTTTGTACTTCTTGCTTATTTGTGACCAGCAGATTTGACCATATGTGAATTTCTGTCATAATTAATATAATAATAGTAATAATAATAATAATTGTAATGAATTAAATTATTATATTATTATTATTATTATTATTTCTTGCTTATGTATGATAAGCAGATTTGACCAAATTTGAAATTCTGTAATAATAATAATAATAATAATAATAATAATAATAATAATAATAATAATTATTATTATTATTATTATTATTATTATTATTATTATTATTATTATTATTATTATTATTATTATTATTATTAAATATTGTATATATTGCTACTACCGATGTTGAAAATAATTTTATCGCTTAGTCTTTAACTGTAATATTTTTTAGCATTTGATCAAATATGAGAGATATCTGACATTTTGCAAAGGTAAACAATGACAAATAAAAGGCATTAAGAAGACAATGCTGATATTAAATAGTCTTTAAAAAAAAACTTTACTTAAGCAGCCGCCTGATAATAAAATTGTTTTGTGAGAAATAATTGATCATTTTTTTTTAAATAATCGGTGGCGATTTCGCTTAAGAATTTTTATTTGATATTTTGAGAAATATCTCGTTTTTTTTTTCTGATGTTTCCATCAAGTATAAAGCCTGCCCCCTTTTTTTATTTACGTCTGTGGGTTTTCTGTAAAAATATTTTTAATGGTTTATTATTTCGTGTCATTTCATCGACAAAACTTAATTCGCGTGACCGTGTTGCCCTAATATATTTTATGTTAATGATATATATTTTCTTGAAAAAATATTATATATATAATAATCTTATATATATATATATATATATATTATATATATATATATATATACGTATATATATTGTTCATATTTCGTGTTATTGATTGTATTATCATACATATCAATCCATTACCATTTATTTATTTATATATTATATGTATAATATATATATATATATATATATATATATATTATATATATATAATATATATATATATATATATATACTCGTGTATGCGTGTATGTATACACCATACGCTATGTATACGAAATCATAATTACTCTCCCAGACCTACAATGGCAGGCGCGTGTGTATAAATCTACCCCATTCTGACAAAATTATCCAAGTACGCACTTTTGTCACCTCTCGGCCGTATACCTCTGTCTTCCCCTTTAGAGTTCGTTAGGATATGGTTTCTCTCTCTTCTAGAATATCGATTTTATTCTCTCTCTCTCTCTCTCTCTCTCTCTCTCTCTCTCTCTCTCTCTCTCTCTCTCTCTCAAACCCCTACACAGGCTCTCTTCCCCTAACTGTTGAATTTGTTAAGACGAAAATCTCTCCTCCTTAATCTCTTGAGAGCCTTCCCCCCTTCCGGTCTCTCTCTCTCTCTCTCTCTCTCTCTCTCTCTCTCTCTCCTCCCTCTTGATTTTCCTTTCAGTTTCCTCTGGAGAGAGAGAGATAGAGTGGGGCGTTTCCATTAGTCTTCAGTGAAATTGACCATCTAATGTACAATTAAAGCGTTTTCCTTTATTGTCAGTAAATGTTATATATATGTCCTTAGTTGGAAGTGTAACTCAGTGCACTACCCTGATGCTATCTATTCTCCTTGCATTTTGATACCTTTTTTATCTATTTATTAATTTGTTTTCCTTTTCTTTTTTAATAAGTGAGATCTCGTCTTTCTGTATTTCCCTTCCTAATGGACACTTTATTCTTTGGAAGCTTGAATTTCAAATCAATGGCCTCTGTGGGCTTGCTCCACATGAATAAGTTTCATCTTCTGAATAATAATAATAATAATACATCTACTGATAAAGGCGTATCCGTCACTTTGTGTGTGTGTGTGTGTCCTGTTTTCTCTTTAGTTTTATCGTGCATTTCCTTTTCCCTTCCGGTATATGAGTTCCGTAAGGTAAAGCTTCACTGGCCATTAAAAAACTATCCTGTGCTGGTGTCGTGAAAAACCTTTCTTAAGACTCTGCTTCCGTTCTGGGCTTCTTGGTGATTGCCACGAATGTGTGATTTCCTCTCACACCGATAGATGTCACTATAGTAGATTCACATCAACCGTGCATTTGATGTCTAGGCCCGTCCCTTACGACGCTCCTGATGGCTGTTGATAAGCCAATCACAGGGCTGGAAACTCCCAGTCTCTTTTGAGAGTTCACACAGGTAGGACGCATGTTCCACCTCTCCTGAAAGAATTATCCCTCAGGAGAGGTGGAACATCGATCCTACCCATGTGAACTCTTGAGAGAGACTGAGAATTTCCAACCCTGTCATTGGCTTATCAACAGCCAATCAGGAGCGCCGTAAGGGACTGGCCTAGACATTAGATGCACGGGTGATGGTGAATCTACTATAGTTAACGTGGCGTCTACCTCTGCGTGTATGTATATGTTTGTGGGTATGAACGTTTTGCTGAATCTTATTTTAAAAGAAAACACATCATTGGTTCAGCTATTCGGGTTCTTCTAGCGTTTGTATCAAAATGCCCAGAAATGACTCAGTGCCACATAGCGTTGAATTGAGTTATGTTCAGAAGTGATTTCTTTACACGTTGGTTCTGGTGTTTCGCATAATATCATCTACACTTTTATGGAGTTCTGTCGGTCAGATATTTCTGCTTCCTAATGCCTCGTCATTTCATCGAATGTTTAGCAAACTAGACGCGCACGTTTTTACGCATATAGTACATATATAGCTTTATGTTTATATATATATATATATATATATATATATATATAGATATATATATATATATATATATATATATATATATATTATGAACACAATGCTTTACAGGTTCTTTGTGCGTCGTTCTAGCCTTCCGCTGAAGATCGACGGAATCAGCGTTTCAGTTTTTATCCAAAACATCAAGCATCAGGAGAGAGAGAGAAGAGAGAGAGAGAGAGAGAGAGAGAGAGAGAGACTTCGCTCGCTCTTTTCTTCACTTGACCCATTTCCTTGGCTTGACAACAGCTTGGACAAGGAGGGAGAGAGAGAGAGAGAGAGAGAGAGAGAGGAGTGAGAGAGAGAGAGAGATAGAGAGAGAAGAGAGAGAGAGAGAGAGAATCTCTCACACTCTTACACCTTGATATTGGAAACAAAAAAGCTTTTCTCCGTGTAAGAGTGGCGGAGACGTGTCCGAGAATATATATATAATATATATAATATTATATAATATATATATATATATATATATATATATATATATATATATATATATATATTGTATGTATATTATTCGAATCGTGAACCAACTTTTTTTATTAAGGTTATTATTATTATTTATGGCCTGATTATTTCTGTCATATTCTGTTCCTAAAACCGTAAGAATGTTTCAGTTGTGAGTATTTAATCACTTGGTTTTATATAATTATTTTGTCCTTGGTTTGGTAGTGTGTCAGTGAGAACAAAGGCCTACATACATGTGTATTCATACACATAAGCATAAGCGATAAAAATATGCATGGCCATGAAGACCCTGCTACGTTTTCTGACGAAAGTAGGACGCTATTACTCCATCAGTAAGTTTTTTGTGAAAACGAAGCTCTTTCCTGAGGAAGAACACTATGTTTTCCAGTGAAAATTGCTCGAAACGAAATTTCAGAATAGACCAAATACATTCACTTCTGAAAAGTAGTTCCTCATTGGACGAGTGGTTTGCGTGCTCGCCTACCAATTTGGTAATCCTGAGTTCGATTCCCCGCTCTGCCAACGTGGAGTCAGAGAAATTTGTGTCTGGTGATTAGAAACTCATTTCTCGATATAATGTTGTTCGGATCCCACAATAAACTGTAAGTCCCGTTGCTAGGGAACCAATTGGTTCCTAGCCACGTATGCAAATATTTAATCCTTGGGCCCAACTCTTGGAGAGCTGTTAATCAGCTCAGTGGTCTGGTTAAACGATAAGATATACTTAACTTTAACTTCTGGAAACTGAGAACAGTTGACAAACTGACACGCCAAAGAAATATAAAACTTCTTCGTCCAATGCTTCCCGGTCGGTTGGATCGAGTACAAAGGGCCCGCATCAGGCCTCTTAATCCCTTTAATTAACAACTTGCCCTACTTCTGAGGCATCTTCGTACAAGGGTCCGTGCCGGCATCATGAGGCCGTCGTAATCTGATTAAATATCCTAATATTTTGTTGGAGACGCAGCTGTCTCACTTCACTTTCGAACATTTTTATTTTTCTGGCATCCCTCCCGTGGAAAGGTTACAGTGGCGGAAGTCACACAAGGTGATTATGGTTACTATAACTAAGCCAGTTACCCAATGATATTCTATAACAAACCAAACTGTATCACATTACTGTTCGTAACAAACTGGACATTGTTTTTTTTTCTTTAAATCCTTCTACAACCTGAGAAGCTACAAGGGCTAATTAAACAATGGCCCTTCAGGCAAGCCTGCGCTGTGACGCGGCTTTGTCTGTCCGTCCGTACTTTATACTGTCCGCATTTCTCCGTCTCCCCCGAGATCTGAAAAACTACTGAGGCTAGATGGCTGCAAATTGGAATGTTGATCGCCCACCCCCCAAATCATCAAACACATCAAATTGCAGCCCTCTAGCCTCAGAAGGTTTTATTTGATTTAAGGTTAAAGTTAGCCCTAATCATTTCTGGCAACTATATAGGATAGGCCACGACCGGGCGGTTGTTAAAGTTTCATGGGCCGTGGCTTTTTCAGCCTTATTCCAAGACCAACCAAAGATCGATCTGTTTTCGGTGGCGTTGATTATTATGGCTGCGCAAAAAATTCGGTTGCACATTTTTTACTTGTTTGATTATTATCATCAATCTGCTCTTCATTGAATTGACTTTGCTTTACACGCTGAGGAGGAATATAGAATTAAACCCACAACATCGGTAAAATCGAAGCAGGAAATTCCATGCAAAGGCTTTGAATTGAAAAGTGTGACAAATTATGGCTTCATATTTCCAAGGACGGAAGAGTGAGTCATCACGCCTTTTCTTGGAGACGCTGAAAAATTACCTTCAATTCAACAACGTCACCTGAGAGATCTCCAAGTTATAAATATATTAAAATATTCGGCCTTAGGGCACCAAATTAATTAAGGATTTTGCAAACGGAATCATTCTTCAAACCGTTTCCTCTAACACAGTCATTGAGAAAAATCTCATTTTCTAAAACTTCTGAATCGTGGATGAAACACCTGCGCAGAAAACTACCTTGATTAACCTCATCACACGCTAATGCAAGAGGCTCATTAGCAGCTTATCGAACTCTCCATAAACACTGACCCTTTCACTAAGCTTCCCACTACAAATTCCTTACCCAACCCACTCATACTATAGAGTATTATCTTCTCTGTTGTTTCTTAGATAAAATACAGGCTATGTATAATATTTGTATATGCACATATATGCATACATACATACACAAACGTATATGATATGTACAAATGAATATAAATAAAGACGAAATCCACGAAGGAAGGAAAAACAACGGGGTCTGCAAGGCGTTTCGACGTCTTGTCCTGCACTGCTTAGCAAGAAATCGAAAGGCTTTGTATAGAACTCCATCGTTTCTCTTTCCTTCGTGAATATAATATATATATATATATATATATATATATATATATATATATATATATATATATATATATATATATATATATATATATATATATTGTGTATATATTTGTATATCTATATCTATCTATCTATCTACACACACACACACACACACACACACGCACACACATATATATATATATGTGTGTGTGTGTGTGTGTGTTTGTGTGTGTACAGGGTGTCCATAATATCCCAGTACCATAACAAGTATGTATTGCTTAGAATGGTACTGGGACTTTATGGACACCCTGTTTAATACAAATCGAAGCATGAAGCAGCAGGTAGGTAGGTAGGTAGGTAGTAAGTAGTTACCTCTGGAGGAAAGGAAGGGAGGCGGACTCAACTCAACGAGAGAGAGAGAGAGAGAGAGAGAGAGAGAGAAACACAATGGGGCAGAAGCGAAGGACCTGCGTCATAACACGACTCCGCGCATTGACAGGCCTCATTTAAGAACAATGGAAGGCTCTCGCCTTCAGAATTAATCAGCTAGACGATCTTGCCCAACGGGACGGGAGTCAGGGGGACTCGTTCGGATGCGCCAGCCTGCAACTTTGCACACACGGCTCCGCCGAGGACGAGGAACTACAAAGGTGAGAGGAGGAGGAGGAGGAGGAGGAGGAGGAGGAGGAGGAGACGAAGAAGAAGAAGACTAAGAAGGTGGAGACGAAGGGGAGATGGATGAAATGCGCGCGATGAACGAGAAGAGAAGAGAAATGGAACTACAAAGGTGAGAGGAGAGGAAGAAGAAGAAGAAGAAGAAGAAGACTAAGTAGGTGGAGACGAAGGAGAGATGGATGAAATGCGGCGATGTACGAGAAGAGAAGAGAAGATGGAACTACAAAGGTGAGAGGAGAGGAAGAAGAAGAAGGAGAAGAAGAAGAAGAAGGTGGAGAGGAAGGAGAAATGGATGAAATGCGGCGATGAACAAGAAGAGAAGAGAAGACGCAACAGAGAAAAGGGTATATAGTTTCACTGGTTATGAGGATGACAGAGTGAAAAACGCTGATAAAGATGGAAGAAGAAGAAATATCCGAGAATGACAGGAAGAGAGATATGAGCACATGGCGGACAGATAGAGAGGAGCAAAAGAAACAGACGAAAATACAAATGTTTGCGATGAAAAGAATAGTAATAAGAATAACAGAAGATCAAGAAGACGGAATTGACAATTTTTCTAATAAAAAACTGTTAAGAACAGGACCATAACAACGTTCAAAATAACACCACATCAAGAAGGGGAGAGAATGGCGTCAAAACGAATGAGAGGAAAGAGTCTAATCATGTTGTCATGAATAAGGTAAGCTAGAATAAGAGTAAGTGAAGAATAAGAACATCTGCGACGAGAAAGCGAAGGAGAGAAACAGAAGAGAAGAAAATAAAGAACAAAAAACCACCTAAGACGAAAGTAAGACTCGGGAATAATCATGGGAAGGAAAAGGGAAGGAAAAGCGAATGAGCAGCTATGACAAAGAAGAAGAAGGCAAAACGGAAGAGAAAAAAGGATAGAAGGAGAAATGAAAAAGTACAAACGCAATCTGAGGAAAAAGAGAGGAATAAGACGCATAGACCGAGAAATATAAAGTGAAAAAAGGAAATGTGGGAATGGCGGGTTCAGAGGTATAAAGATCTCAGTTATTCAGAGAAAATGTCGAGATAGTAACGTAACATCGGCAGTTAAAAACAACAACAACAACAATAGGAAAGGCTAGCAAAATGAAAATGAGGTCACTGTACCAACAGAAGCAGCCGATCGCGCACGCCCTATAAGGCTCGCGAAGTGGCACACCGTCTTCAGTAGTAGTCACTGTTTTACACAGGCCTGTGGAAGTCCCGAACGAAGAATGAGTCGAAATATATCGTTGAACCTCTTATGACTGTTTATTCCTGGCGTCTCGATCCATCGGCAGTTTAAGAGTGCAGTCCAAAACGCTTTATATACAGATTTCACAAAATTGAATTAGTTCACAGTTAGCACCGTACGTAGATGAATTATAGACTTCGCAATATTGCGTTTCTCCTACAGTATTTGTCAGGAAAATTATATAAGTCCAATGGAAGTTGGCTTATGTCAAGAATAAAATAATCCCCTTTCAAATTTGAGCATACTTTCGTTTTCGGCTGGTCTGCAAATCACCACAAATACAGCATAATCATTCACTCGTGATCGGGCGATGAGGAAGCCACATTGATTTAAATGCAAAAGTGCCTATGAATCATTTTGTTTTTCTCCCAAAGTCGTTTCCTGCTCGTACAGTAGATCACTGAGCTCACGAGAGAGAAACCTGGTCCGTTAACACAAATTTTCTTTTTCTTTTTCTTTTTCCAGATAAGCCATAAATTCCTTGGGGTTCGTGATCGTTGCCAACCAAGCAGCCTTACTGCGTGATCGTGGTCAGAATACCCTATACACAGTGACGTCACTGACCCTCCAACTCCCAATGGAAACCATTTATCCTCAATGACGTCACATCTTGAGGAGAGCCAATGAGGGCGCTCGAATGGGACGTGACGGTTGGGCCGGCGGGAAAGTTGGCGCGGCACGGCGTTTTGGCGGGAACACGTCCTTCTGGGAGAACTGGAAGGCCCCTTTGGTCACGTCCAGCAGCCTCCTGACGTGATTTAGTTAGATTTCGTTGAACCACTTCAATCCAGGCATCACGTGCCCCTGCTTCTTCTTCTTCTTCTCCTTCTTCTTCTTCTTGTTTTTGTTTTGGAGTTCTGAACTTTGGTCGTTTGGACGTTTGCTCACTTTGGAAGGTCAAAGTTCTTTGCTTGAGCGCTGTTGTCGGAGGCTTTTTGTTTGGGCGTTGAATGTCTACTAGACTTACTTCGTTTACATATAGATGGCATTTATATACTACTTCCTTTGTTTACAGAAGGTATTTACTTCATTCTTTGGGTTCGTATTTACAGAAGAATTGAACTTTTTTCAGTTTCATCTTCCTCAAGGTCTAGGCTAAAGCGGATATATATATATATATATATATATATATATATATATATATATATATATATATATATATATATATATATATATACGTATGTATATGTGTGTTAATCACCAAACTATATTGTTAAAAATACTGGCGATCTCATTGGATATGGGAAATACCGTATCTAAAACCATATTTCTAATCTTATAACAACTAATGCTTCTAGAAACCTTCGGCTATGATAGCTAATTTAACTAACCATTTAGAAGAGTGCCCGGCTATATGCATCATTCCTTCTCTACGCTTCAATGAATTAAGATGATATTAATGCACTTACCGAGGAAATACGGCAAGGATTGTGATAGGATAAAACAAATAAAGAGGTATATACCGTAATGATTTCAGTTATGGCAAAAGGCACAACAATAACTGAATAAATGCGTAATAATGCCATTATTAAGTTACAATATTTTTACTTAATAATATAAAGTGAGTTATGTCGTTATACACCATAAAGTCTCACCGCAAAAGCTATTTCAGTTGTGTATATAAAAACTTCAAAAAAAAAACGAAATCTATGTACACATTGATACTGAGACGATGCGCCTGAATAAGAAAAATAAATATTAATAAAAAAAACTTCATGGCTAAGACAAACTTAAGAAACCAGAATCATCTGCTATCAAAAGGAGAGGTTACTGAAACGCGTTTCGTGGCATTTTCAAGTGAGTGAATTAAAAAAAAGTAAAAAAACGTAAAACGTCGAAAAAGTAGAAGGGAAGTTCGTTTGCTGCAGAGGCCGAGAGTTCCGCTTTAAAAACGAAATCTTGTATTTTATTTTCATTGAAGGTAAAAAACAAAAAGTTAGAATTTGGCATGGAAAATTAAATTAGTGAAACCAGGTCATTTTACTGAAGTAAGATAAAACAATAGAAAATAAGTTAAAATTTGTCTTGGAAAATTAAGGAAGCAAAATCAGTCATTTTGCTGAAGTAAAAAAAAAAAAAATTAAAATTTTTCATGAAAAAGTAAGTAAGCAAAATCAGTCATTTTACTGAAGTAAAAACAAAAAAGGTTAAATTTGTCATGGAAAATTAAGGAAGCAAAATTAGTCATTTTACCGAAGTAAAAATATTAAAATTTGACATTGAAAATTAAGGAAGCAAAATTAGTCGTTTTACTGAAGTAAAAAAAAAAGTTAAAATTTGTCGTGGAAAATTAACGAGGCAAAATAATTCATTTTACTGAAGTAAAAATAAAATTAAAAGTTAAAATTTGTCATGGAAAATTAACGAAGCAAAATCAGTCATTTTACTGAAGTAAAAAACGAAAAACAGTTAAAATTTGTCACGGAAAATTAAGGAAGCAAAATCAGTCTTTTTACTGAAGTAAAAACTTAAAGAAAATAATAATAAGTTAAAATTTGTCTTGGAAAATTAAGGAAGCAAAATCAATCTTTTTACTGAAAAAAAAAAACCTTTCCACTACATGTCCAGGAAAAAATAATACCATGGCCATAGTAAGCCCCGGGAATATATAAATGGAATGAGACGCAGGATTTATTTGAGAGAAGAAATCATATTTATTTTATTCTCAGCCGCTGAGCCCAACATTTTTAGGAACGATTGTTGGAACTTGTGTTCAGTTTTATCGACATATGATAGTGAAAATGTGTTTTTTATTATTGTATTGTATATCACTATTTGCTTACACATTTTCACACTCGCACATGCACGGACATACACATATGTATGTGTATGCCACACACTCGTTTATATATATACTTAATATATATATTTATATATTATATATGATATAGTATATATATATAAATATATATATGTATATATTACTATATATATCTAATATAATCCGATGGGCATATATATTAGTAGTGTATAGTGGAAAATAAGCAAATAGTGATTATACAATACAATAAAAATAAAAAACACATTTTCCACTATCATATGCGATAAACTGAACACAAGTTATCGTTCCTAAAAATGTTGGGTCAGCGGGCTGAGAATAAAATAAATGATTTCTTCTCTTCAAATAAATCCTGGCGTCTCATTCATTTTATATATTCCCGGGGCATATGGCCAGGGTATTATCCATGAATGTAGTGGAAAAGGTTTTTTTTTTTTCCTGCAGTAAAAAGATGATTTTGCTTCCTATCCAAGACAAATAATATTATTATTTTCTTTAGTGTTTATATTAAGTTAACAAGGACTGATTTGCTTTTAATGTCCGTGGACAAATTTTCGAGTACAAATGTCCTTTAATATCTAATTCGCTCTACCTCGCGAATTAATTATTTTCATATTTGTAAACCGAAATAGAGCGAATTATATATTAAAGGACATGTTGTAGCTCGAATAATGATTTATATGAGTCACGGTGAATGACAAATTATTCAATAATATATATATATTATATATAATATATATATATATTTATATATATATATATATACTCGCACATGCACGGACATACACATATGTATGTGTATGCCACACACTCGTTTATATATATATAGAATATGTATATATATATATATATATATATATATATATATATATATATATATATTATATATATATAGTATATTATATATATATATATATATATATATATCTATAAACGAGTGTGGGCATACACATACATATGTGTATGTCGTGCATGTGCGAGTATATATATATATTATATATATATATATATATATATATATATATGAATAATTGTCATATCACCGTGACTCATATAAATCATTATTCGAGCTACAAATGTCCTTTAATATCTAATTCGCTCTACTTCGGTTTACAAATATGAAAATATATTAATTCCGAGGTAGAGCGAATTAGATATTAAAGGACATTTGTAGCTCGAATAATACACACACACACACACACACACACATATATATTATATTATTTATATATATATATATATATATATATATATATATATATTATTTGTAAAGTCGATGTTGTTATTTCGTTCGCAATAAATGAACTGCGAAATACTCACATTATATTAATATATATTTACATCTAATATTCGTCAACATACCTTAGTGCAAATACTGAAAGGAAAGTTCGTATACACAAAACTTCACTCCAGCTATAATCTAATACCAAAAGAGCCCTTAAAGAAAAGAGAGACAGTTCACAATTCCCTCTGCCCCCCCCCCCCACCCCCCAAGATCAGATTGACCCTCCAGAGTCACTATCTGGGCGCTGTGCCCCTCAGCCA
>NC_061101.1:15609202-15611702 GCF_015104395.2 Macrobrachium nipponense | reverse complement strand
GAAACTATATATATATGATTCTCCCAACTTCTTTCCTGCTGTATATGATTTAGAGTCTGGTTTCCAAGCGGATGGATTTTGGTCCTGTAAAAATTGGACACGACGCTCTCCTCGATTCCCCAAAATCAATTGCAGAGCAGCTTACTGGACGTGAGCTATCATAAGCACGGTCCAATTGCAAGAATATTGTCTCCATTATTGACGGCAGAAGTAGTACACTAGTACTTGTACATAACAAATCGACGTTGTGAGAAAGGCGAGAGAATCTTTTCCTTTTGCAGAAGACCAAATCAATCTTACAGTTTGTGCACAAACAGACGGTTTTATCTCGCGTGGCAAACATACTTATTTTGTATGTGTGTGTGTTTGTTTATTTTTTTATTAACTCCACATTCTGAGCTTGTTTACATTTTATATTCTGCGGAATTTCTCCAATAGCAGTGGGACATAACGAGAACCTATTGAATTTCCCAGAATGATAAGATATTTAGGATATTTGTGCAAATGAATGATGACACTTGGGAAGACTGCATATCCAAACGCAAATGACACACACGGGAAATCTAAATCAGAATTAACATTACCATGAAAATAAATAGCACTGATCATTCTGGGAAATTCAATAGGTTCTCGTTCTGTCCCACTGCTATTGGAGAAATCCAGCTGAATATAGAGGTAAACAAATTGAAAAAATGTAGAGTCGATAAAAAAACAAAAACAAACACACACACATTCACATTGTGTGCGCGTATGTGCGTATACTAACATGAAGAATTCCAGAAAATGCAGAAATAGCGACTTTCTTGTGGTTTATCGTAACTTTATCGTAGATGCCACCTGCTTTGGCAAAAATGCCACCGAGGGACGTAGGGACGGGCAACGGCATAGGCTAGTCTTACCTAGGGCATAGCGGAAGGAGCGTTTGACAGCCCGTGAAAATATTAAAACTGCTTATTATTATTATTATTATTATTATTATTTTATTATTATTATTATTATTATTATTATTATTATATGCTTTTCCTTTTCACGATTAAAATTATAGCGTTTGACAGCCCGTGAAAATATTAACCTGCTATTATTATTATTATTTATTTTTTTTTTGTCTATCACAGTCCTCCAATTCGACTGGGTGGTATTTATTATTATTATTATTGTTATTATTATTATTATTATTATTATTATTATTATTATTATTATTATTATTATTATTATTATTTTCTTTTCTTTTCTTTTTTATCACAGTCATCGTATTCGACTGAGTGGTTTTTATAAGTGTGGGGTTCCGGGTTGCATCGTGCCTCCATTAGGTAGGAGTCCATCACTTCTCTTACCATCCCAAGAGCTTGCAATATCTCCAATAATTCTAATGGCGCCACAATATAAAATTGGCCGTGTTTGAAAATAAACAGCCCAGTGGAGATAACAATTGAGGCGGATAACCACCTTATATTCTCTCCTTAAGTTCTATTCTGAATCCCATTCAAAGCACTGACTCGAAGGATCTGTTTCTCAAATAACAGGCGGAAATGAAAGTAAGACTCAAATTACAGAACCTGGACAGCTAAGTAGCAAGAGACGGAAGGAAGAGATGAAAGGGTAATATATATATATATATATATACATATATATATATCCTATATATATATATATATATATATATATATATATATATATATATGTATAGGTATATATATCGATATATATATACTATATATATATATATATATATATAAATATACATATATATTTATATATATATATATCGATATATATATATATATATATATATATATATATATATATATATATATATATATATATCACTGCAGCACGTGATATGAATGAAAACAATAGGGAGGGATCAAAAAGGTTCCGTTTGTAAACCGGTCAGGATCATTTGCACATGCAAGCCATAATGACAACATTGTAGTAGTATTAATAGTAGCACTTAATAAAAAAGACCACTGCTTTTTATTGCTGCTGCTGCTGCTCTAGCCACCACTACTACTACTGCTGCTATGACTACTGCATCTGCTGATATGCTGTGATGACAACACCAATAATTTAAACTGTATTAACAAATGGTCTGTATTTATTATGTATATAATGTGTGTATGTTTTATTCTTGACAATAGGTATGTGTATATATATATATATATATATATATATATATATATATATATATAAATATATATATATATACTATATATATATATAGTATATATATATATATATATATATATATATATATATATATATATATATAATATATATATATATATATATATATATATATATATATATATATACATACATATAGACGATTAATTAATACAGTTATGACCGCTTCTTAGTTTTTCGACGTGTGAAAAATAAGTATGAATAATAATTAAGATAGGACATAGACTTACATTATTGGTGTTGCCATTATCATAGAGCATAATTATCAGCAGATGCGGTAAGTCATAGCAGTAGTAGCAGCGATAGCAAGCAGCAG
>NC_061101.1:15601702-15604202 GCF_015104395.2 Macrobrachium nipponense | reverse complement strand
ATTAAGAATGAGTCTCTTTCAAGAAATCTTACAATAGATTTTACTGACTGACAAGAACGTCATGTTGCAATTGCAATAGAATATTTGTTCATACTTGTAAGATCTAATGTTCACGAAAATGTTGGATGAATGAAAGTAGGAAACGAGAATGGACGCGAAAATTGCATACTGTAAAAAAAAAAAAAAAAAAAGCTTGGTTATAGCCGTTGAATTTACTAAAATGGAAGTAAGAACTCTCACTCTCTCTCTCTCTCTCTCTCTCTCTCTCTGGATAGGCATCCGCTTTCGCTCTCCCTTATAGGATCCTTTTCTCCTCTGATGGACTAACAAGTCTTTGAGACATCCTAAGCATTCTGCAGGTCCTTCTCTTCTTCATCTGCGTATAACACTTCCAAATCATGCATATTTTTCATCAGGCCATATTGCCCCATTCTCTATTTAACAGCGTTATCAAAAATAAATAAATAAAGTTAACCTTTCAGTTCCGACATTCATTGACTATACGTATCCATCTCTCTTAACACCCTGGCTTCTATTGACCCGTGTAACCTCACTAATCTTACCTGAGAATTTTCAATTTCATGAGGCTATATGCATAAAGATAACTTTTCCTCCTTTTCCAGAGTGTTTTTCTGTCTATTCTTTATTGTCTACAGCAGTCATTTACGTACATGAACTACTGAACGTAAACAGTGAAATGCACTTTCACTGAGAATTTTGTCAGCCAGATTTGTCCAATAAAATTATCATAAAGAGTAATATGACTTTTACTGCTAAGGATCCTATTTCAGTAAGGCAATATTAACAGAGTAAGGATTTGTTATTTTATCGACGTAGCCTCCAAGGTACAGTAGAACAAAATAGGAAAATTGGATTATCATTGTAAGTAAAGTAGGGCAGCCAGTAAGTCCACTTAAATTATACTTTATAAGTTCTCGAAATGCAGCGAGTTCCAGAGCTTGGTAGCGAAGGAGATTAAGGGTGAATGTACGCTAACAGAACATATAGGGGTCTCAGTGGCGTAGTCGGTTTGGTCTTGGCCTGCCACCTCGGTAGCCGCGAGTTCAATTCTCGGTCATTCCATTGAGGGGTGAGAGGTGTGTATTTCTGGTGATAGAAGTTCACTCTCGACGTGGTTCGGAAGTCACGTAACGCCGTTGGTCCCGTTGCTGAATAACCACTGGTTCCATGCAACGGAAAAACACCATACAAACAAACATACAGGGGCTGCTCTGTGAGAAAGAGCCCGTGCTGTTATAAAGTCAGGAATAAGGGTAGTTACCTTAACGTATAAGCTACTCTTTACGGCAATGCCTACCGATGGAAAATGCCACTAACCGGCTAAATATGACCCTCAGCATTCTTGTTTTGTTACGGGCACCTTTTCCTTATCCTGTTTCTCGTAAAGATTTTGAATGGTCGTGATCTTCGAATTTTCCTGCCGTTATTTACTATACTGTAAGCTCCAGTTTCTGGAGAATTTTTGCCTGTGCGGAATGCGTCTCAATATTATAAAATCTAATTTTGCTTTAGTGATTTATAAATATGCATGAGTTGCATAAAAACTTTTATAATATTGTGGGTCTACTAATGTTTTGCTACTGATCCGTTTTCTTTCATTAAGAGTTTCATAGAAACCGCTGGCTTGTGACTTTGTGTTTACATGCAAGGTGGGAAGTTTTGGGAATCTCCCAGTGACTGTCAAAAGTAAATTTTTCATATTAAATGCCATCAACCTTGGATTTGTAAGTATTTCTGTCATGGCAATATGGTTTTCTTTGAGTTATAAAGCTTCATGAAATACATACAAAGGCTGTTACGTGACAAAATCTGGTAAAGAAAGGTCAAAGTGTTCCCACAATGTCAGAATAGGTAAGTAGGCTAATTTGGTAAAATTGATTTAACCACTAGGTATATTGCATTTCGGACTTGAAAATAATTATTTTTTTATATTTTGATGTATGTTTAGAAAAGTTTTTGTTTCCTTAGTAAGTTAGCCATACAGTAGTAGAACCAACCTTTATATCCAACAATCTGGGTGAACCACATAGGGAAGCAGGTTTTTTGAATCAGGAAAAACACAAAAGGTAAATTCTTCAGAAGCAAGCCGCATCACCAGTTTCTAGAAGACAATTAACAATCCTTCATTTAATGGTGTTTTTTCAGTGAATCTCATCTTGTTTTCTTGAGGAAATGTTATTTTAACCCCCTTTTCCACCCAACAAGCTTGGGGACCCCCAGTTGGGAATCGGGGGTTTTGGGTGGGGAAATACCAGAAAGGAGTGCTTTGCAGCAATAATAATTGGGAGCACCTACAGATTCACGGGCCCACTCGACCGCCGACCGAAATCGGCGGAAGAACACCAAAACCAATATGGCGGCGATACCAAAACAACAACAAACAAAGTAGGGAGCGACTACATATCCGCGATGATCGATTTATGTGTGCTGTCAGTAAGGCCGTGGCGGAATGGCGCTTCACGCCTTATCTGCATATTTA
>NC_061101.1:15591702-15594202 GCF_015104395.2 Macrobrachium nipponense | reverse complement strand
GGAGATGGAGGTGTAGGGCATTCCATACCTAACTTCAGTGTGCTTTATCACAGATAACAGGCTAGGATGATGGGCAGTCTGGAATGAAGAATTAATATTAAAGGACAGTATGTAACCACTTAAGTGTACAAAATTTATTGTTCCAAATTGAACAATTTACTGTATCGCACACATTAAAAACAACTGAGAACTCCTTACCTTCAGCAAAATGAAGACATGTAGGCTATGTAGAGGTCTGGTTTATGTAAGTCACAAGGCATGTCAATCTGGAATGATAATGTACATATGATTAGTATGTATATTACATACATAACATGGTTATTACATATGTAAATAATAAAACATTAATAAAAAAAATGTCCTTACCAAATTCTAGTGGTTGGCTTGCTTACTGGGATGGGCATATGGTACATGAGAGTGGGTGGCTGGGCTATGGAGTGGGATGGGCAGGTGCTTGGGAGTCTGGAATGATAAAAAATATAAATGATAGAGTATGTATGTACTGCTACTGTAACTACTGCACATGTTATTACTGTTTGACATATGTAGACAACATAAAAAATGAAGAATTCTTTTACCTGAAGGAGTTGGAGAGGTGATACTACTCGTATCAACTGATTTGGGCTCTGATGAGGGAACATCTAGATCTGGAAAGAATGATGGGGTACATAAATTAAAGTGGATGTAACTGTAGCATATGTATGTACACTTTTAATGAAATTTCTATTAGCAATTTATAAAATATTTTATACACATTTGTTAAGGATTCCTTACCTGATGAATAGGGCGAGCCATCAAAACCATGGAAAGGCTCAGGGTCATCTGGGTCGCTGTCACTATCAAAGGTGTTTGGAATGAAAAAAAAAAAAAAAAAAAAGGTTATGCAACATCAAACACATTGTACCACTATGTAGTAGTGTATGTATGCCATAATGTAGTAAACAATTTCCAACATGAAAATGAGAAAAATGAAATTGCTTACCTGATAGTAGTACAGGTGGACGGGCTGCTACAGAGGGTCCAGGTAGTACAGGGGGATCTGGAACTGTCACAGGTAGTACAGGGGGATCTGGAACTGTCAAAGGTAGTACAGGGCGATCTGGAACTGTCACCACTTCTGCAATAAAATTACAAATGATGACAATTAATGAAGTTACAATTTACTCTAACATTTAGTATATGTTACATTAAAAAATTAACACATTTTATATACACTATGTAAACACATAAATTAGTAAAACAGTTAGGAATTCCTTACCAGGACTAGGAGTGGGAGGTGGTGGTACTGGAGACTTGTGAAAGAAAGTGTTAAGCCTGGACTGCACACTTCTCTTCGTCTGCTTCTCCTTCAGGGTCTCCTTGTAGAAAGTTACCAAGTCCATAATGCCACGTTTTATTTTGTCAAACCTGGCAACATTAGGGTCTTCTGCCTCAAAAGAAGTCAAGACTCTCTCCAGATGAGTAAAACCCTCTGACAAGCCTTTCACAGTTAATGACCTAGGTTTTGGCTCTGGTACCGCCTCCTCCTCCTCAATCATTTGTTGCTCCAGCTCAAGCAGGTCCTCTGCTGACAATTCCTCTCCATAGGATGCCAGCAGCTCTGTTACATCATCCGGTTCAAGATCTAGTTTCAGCCTCTTGCTTAGCCCTACGATCTTCCTCGTCACAGTCTCGGCGTCTTCTGCCTGGTCAAAGCCTTCAAAACTGTGCACAAACTGTGGACACAGTTTCTTCCAGGCCCCATTTAAAGTGGTCGTCTTCACCTCGTCCCAAGCACTTGCAATGTTCTTCACTGCATCAGCAATGTTGTAGCCCTTCCAGAATTGCTTCAGTGTCAACTCCTTGTTAGCTTCTATGGCCCTCAAAGCAAAACGTATGGTCCTTCTAAGGTAGTAAGCCTTGAAATTAGCAATTACTCCCTGGTCCATTGGCTGTATCAGCGATGTGGTATTGGGTGGGAGGTACACCACCTTCACATTAGGGTGCATGTCGCTCAAATTTAAAGGGTGACCAGGGGCATTGTCCAGGACTAAAAGGGCCTTAAAAGGCAGACCCTTCGAAGTCAAATACCGTTCCACTGCTGGCACGAAATGGTCATTGAACCAATCTTCAAAGACCATCAAGGTAACCCAAGCCTTCTTGTTTGATTTCCAAATCACAGGGAGTTGACTCTTGAAAATGCCCTTGAAAACCCTGGGATTCTCAGCCAAATACACCAGCAAGGGCTTAAGTTTCAAATCGCCACTTGCATTGGCCCCAAACAGCAAAGTCAGTCGCTCCTTACCAGCTTTATGGCCTGGTGCTGACTTCTCCTCCTTGGAAAGGTACGTTCGATTTGGCATTCTTTTCCAAAATAATCCAGTCTCATCCACATTAAAGACTTGGTCAGCCGTGTAACCACCATCCTTAATTATCTCAGCCAAACCACCTGGAAAACTTTCTGCTGCTTCGCTATCAGCACTAGCAGCTTCACATTATGCAAATTTGCACGAGCCTTAAA
>NC_061101.1:15581702-15586702 GCF_015104395.2 Macrobrachium nipponense | reverse complement strand
GATATCCCCCAGATGACCAGGGAAGGCTGGGTTTTCAGTGTTCTTTAGTGGTGGACGCAAACAACCGAGAAGCGCCTCAGTGGCATAGTCGGCTTGGTCTCGGCCTGCCACCTCGGTGGCCACGAGTTCAATTCTCGAGCATTCCATCGAGGTGTCAGAGATGTGTATTTCTGGTGATAGAAGTTCACTCTCGAAGTGGTTCGGAAGTCACGTAAAGTCATCGGTCCCATTGCCAAATAACCACTGGTTCTATGCAACGTAAAAACACCATGCAAACAAAAAAACAAACGAGCAAACAACCAAGAGATGAAAAGTTTCCACACACTGCCTGGTATGATCCATGGTTCTGGAGAGCTCAAGGCAGGATCTTGCAGTAGTGTCATTGTCAGTGCTGGAAGAGAATCTACTGATCAATTCTTAAACACCAGTGGTCAGCGGTAAGTCATGGTCCCAAGTTAAGGTTTTTTTTTTTCCCAGCACTGATACCTGATACCTCTATCAACAACATGGTTAGGTTTCTGTTGTTTATCAGACTTGAGGAAACTTCTTAGCAGCTTTTAAGGCTAAGGACCATGTTGGCTTTGACTATAGATGTTTTTCAGTGTTGAAGTGGAGTTTCCCAGGTCTCTGCTATGTACTTTACCTTGGAATCTGTATGCGGTTCTTCTGCTCTTTATTTCGTCAACCTTTGAACCATTTAGAACTTGCTCCTTGTTAAGAAGTTTCTGTGGAAACGTCAGTGCCTTAGACACAGCTAAAGTGTTACAGACTCACAATCTTTAGTTATTACATAAGATAGGCCTTGCTAAAGACAAGGCTAAAGTGTTACAGACTCACAATCTTTAGTTATTACATAAGATAGGCCTTGCTAAAGACAAGGCAATTATCTTTGCCTTATTTTGGGCTAAGTGTAGTTTTGGGCAAGGCTCTTACCTACAACAGTATCTTTACCTAGTTACCTAGCTGGGAGTCACTACAGCTTGAGAAACTTGACTCCTTGGTGGTCCAGTATTGTCTGTATGGATTGTTGGAATTGCGCCAACAGAATTAAACCTGAAGTACAGATTCTATCTTCAGTGATATGGAAACCAGAGTTTCCTAAGAGTAGAAGTGCAATGTCCTTTTCATTGGGTCTATCCTTAATGGAAGATAAGCCACAAGACATATGATTAATGGCTATAACTTTTCAATTTGAAAACTTATCCTTATCCTTGGATAAGATATGGTAAGTCACTTAGTGGCAAGGTAATCTTGTACTACTTGCTTTGGCTTATTTTCATGGTATAGAGATTAAATAAGATTACTGCAAATCTTTCACTCTTCAGGCTTATGTAGGGGATATTATGTCGTGAATCAGCTGGTAGTCGTTTTTTTTTTTTTTTTTTTTTGTCTACTGGCCTTTTGAACCTGGTTGTGGTTTTTGGAAAGCTTGGAGGTACTTGATATTGAGTATTAGAAGTATGTACTTGTACTTGTTAGTTATCCATCAGTGGCTTTGCAGGGTTTTGGCACAGTAACCCTACCCCTCCTGCTGAAGGGGGCATCCTCCAAAGAGACCTCGGCTATCTTCATGATGAGGATCTTATACCTTACTGATAATCCTCTTAAGGTGGTATTAATAGCCTATGGATTGAATTCACCAGTAAAACAAACTTGTTTTGTACAAGTATTTTGTAATGAAGATGCCTTTAAGGGTACATTGATTTTCACTTTGCCCACCTCGCTGTTTCAAATGTGGGGATCAGCTGTATGTATAATGAATAGGTAGGGTTCATTTCAAAAATATGAAAAACTAAGATTTATTTTTTAAATACCTTTCCATTATATAAATTGCCCTCCCCACATTCAAGGCAGACAGAAGCAAACTGCCAGCAAAGAGTGTGTGTACCTATTAGTCCCCTGGTGGGAAGAAGATGGATAGAAGAAGGATATTCGTGAAAAACAGAGTAGTGTTGTTGTTTTTTTTCAGTCTGTTGAACTCCTGCTGGCACAGAAGTAAAAGAAATCAAATGTAGAGGTAAGTATTTAAAAGAGAAATCTTAAGTATATTTATATTTATTTATTGTATTTCCTCCTCTCTGATAGAGAACAGAATTAAAGCTTCTTGTAAGGTAAATCTAAATGGAAAAAGCATTGACTAACCAGGACAGGTTTAAGTGCCTGGCCATAAGGCCCAAACCTCATATCAGTCAGTCAGTCAGTGATAATCTTAATAGTGCCTCATAATGGATACTTTCAATACATAACTATCCATGTGTATCTATTTTTGAGTATTTGTGTAAACTTGCCAATTGTTTCCAAAAGTGACTGTCCATTAATTAGGTACTAAAATTATAGATAAAAAAAAAACTTTTATTTTGTCTCTTCAGGAATTTATTTATTACCATTCATATTAAAGGCATTTTCTAAAATTTTTCCTCAAACTGTGACACACACAACAGGACTGTTACTGGGTATATAAATAATTTGATTTTGCTGGATATACTCTGTTGTCCATCATGGTATGGAAATTACTGTACTACAATTTAGATGAAGCTCTTAATAATGTTGATTGTAACTACTAAGGTATATATAGGAAATGTAGCACTGAGATCTAATCTGAGTTAATGGAAATCTGACAAAACATCACAATTGAAGGAACTTCCATACTTGAAAGGTAAAAATGGTTCTATAAAGGATTGATTGAGCCAACATACACTAGTATTGTTTATATGCTAGGAAGTTTCCATGATATCAACTTTTAGTTCTTTGACATCTTATGTTAGCTAAAATAGGAGAAAAAATGAATATTAATTATTCATTTCAAAGGATTATCACAGCCTGTCACTCTTTAGACCTAGAGTTAACAATATCAGGGATACCTCCTACTACACAATTGTAACAATTATTCTTCCACAAATGTTGTCTGAGCACAACATAACCACCCATAAAATTTATATACTGTATTTTTAATGGTTTTCAAACAGACAGCTTGTATAAAACTACAACAATGGGAACCAATGGTCAGATAAAATATATAGATATAATTATCTCAATTTGGGCAAAGAACTCTGTATAACCTCTGCAAAACAGAACCTCACAAGGCATACTCATAGTTATCAACACCATAATCTATAGTTCATAATCCCACAAAAAAAAATTTTTTCAACAAGTTACTATCACTGTCAATGGCACTTAGTCTGGGACAACAGATACAACATTAAACGCCATTCACACCCGCATGTATTGTGTATAAAAACAAAGAATAAATAAAAGATTCTTCAAAAGTCTAATAATATTACAATCTGCTACACCAACCTAATATAATCTCTTGTACACATGCAAATTCAATGCCCTATACATACTGACTTCTTTAGGTTCATCCAATGAGCTTTATAGTATCTAAAACTTTCATATTTCTCATTAAACCATTACTGACACATAACCATAAAATGTTGATAAATATGATCTGTCCTCAAAGCTTTTACACTAACCTATGTACATGTAATGACTCTACCCCTATTTTCAGATACAAGCTCTAAACCAATACAATTACAGTACTGATATGATATCAGAAATCCTGACCTGTGATACAAGCTCGTAAGCAAAAGGGAAATGAATTTCCAATACACTTGGCTGTTTTCTATATCTATAAACATAAGTCTTTTCTGAACTTCTATCCAACATGGTAAGATTATGTCCACTTGCTCCAGAATTCTAGTTAACAGAGAGGATGCGACTGAAAGTGAGGCCTATTGATAGCCAGTGTAGCAAGATGAAAAGTTCTTTCCATTCCCAAGAGGTAGTACAATTGCTACAGAAGGAAACATCCTTCAAATTGTTACACATTTCTTAACAATGCTGTTAACACCATTGAGAAAATTGAGAGAAAAAACTCCCAAAAAGTCCTCAAAATACTTAAGAATAATCAGCACTTGTAATAAAAAACTATTAAGAAGGTAAAACCTCTGTTAAAATGCTACAAGTTCACAAACTAACTACAGAAATTTACAGTGAAAAAAAAAATTGAATAATTAAAACCACTACTTTTTTTTTTTTGCCTACGTAAAACTAGTAAGGAGTAAATCATCAGAATTTATGACCCCAAATCATTATTGTTGTTATAACAGCAACAACATCAACAACAATAACAATGATACAGTAATATGCTATCCTGACTCCTCTAAACCTACAATGTCTTCATTTAAAGTGAAAAGTCACCCTTTGTCATCAAAATCAAGGAATGATGTTATAGAAACAGCAAAACCACATCATGAAAAATAGCTATGTATTTGCTAGGTTCTATGATAATCCTCTGTAATAAATAATGAGTGACTAAAAATAATGTTAACTTTGCAGTGGAAATTTGGAAAGAACTCTAACAAGTACAGTAAGCCAAATTTACAAATGGTTCACCAAGCATGCTATATATTATGAAAAGTATAAAAATGACAGAAGGATTACATTAGGTTAGGAAGACGGAAAACGAACACATTCTGAGGTTTTCTCAAGCCAAGGTTCTACAGCACTACAAAGACCAGCACTTTGTATTAGTTAAAATATGTGGAAGATAAAAACTAAGGAGAATCAGCATCATCTCTGTTAACGCAACTTCACCTACACCACTTCAGAAAAAATAAATATTGCTTATTTTATTTTGATCACTGAAATGGAAGCTTTCAAGAATATGCTCTGGATTCATGTGTATGAGTACTCCTTACCTTAATAAATTATAAACTGTACATGTGACTTGTATGCTATAAATGGAACGCTCACATTTTGAATAGCCTAATTCTCTTAGCAGCCAAGAAAACAGTTAAACCAAGCATATCGGTACAAGTAAGGACTTCAAATCACATAATGCAACATGATGATAAAAATGATACCCTATTTCACAAAAAATATACAATTGAAATACAAGATAATTAAAAGGGTTTCTCTCTAGGACCTAATATTTGAAAACTACTTCATAATATTTACAAATATTTCTTACACAATTTGATAAATAAAATGAAAAACAC
>NC_061101.1:15551873-15581202 GCF_015104395.2 Macrobrachium nipponense | reverse complement strand
GTGTAAAAAATTGTATTTTACCATTTTCTTATCTACCACAGGGTTTGTTTGTTTGTTTTTTTAATCTTAGTGACTACAGATCAGATGCTTAGCATGAATTTTATGGTTGTTATCTGGCATTTATTTCATTGTGTCCAGAACATTAGCAATTTATACCAGGTTCATACATTTTTCTTTTATTTTGTAGATAATTGACTTTCCTCCTTCCTCCTCTCCATCCAAGAACTTGTTCAAACCATTTTTTCAGACCGAACACTTTCCTAGGTGCACCTCCTGCAGTTCCACCCAGGGCATCACCTGGAGCTGTAAGTAAATGATTATGCTTATGTTTAAATTTGATGAAAATATTTAGTACATACGGTTGTTTTACATTGACATGTTTATACTGTTTTTCTGTCTGCACCATTCATTGAAAGTATACCAAATACAGAATTAAAACTTCACCAGTTGCTGGTTTATCTAGTAGGACATGCTGCCCTTTTGGGGAAGATCCCTTTTCTCGCACCAGTGCTGCTGTTTTTGTATGACCTGAGTAGAAACAAGAGTGGCTGAGTAGTTTTTGAGAAGTAAACTTTCTCCCTCTTTTCACAAATTTGGTCCAGCATATTTTGGAATCGGTATTCATTTTCTTCATTGTATTATTGAGTTCTCCGGTCTCCACTTGTATGTCTTTTGTATTTCCCATTTTTAGTTTTGAATTGTAACCATGCAGGTGACAGTGATGAAGAAATACAAAAAAGTTTTGTTCCGACACGGCATACAAACCTTCGGTCCTTTTACAATAGGAAGGTTACTAGCGGCAGCTGGATAGGTCGTAAGCTTTCGAACAAGGGGTTCGGTAGTTAACTGCTTGTTCCGACAGGCGCGCGCAGCGCGACTGGGAGGTAAACAAATCACTTTTGCTTTCGGCCTCACGGTGGATGGACGTGTGTGTTCGCTCTCTGCCCGCTGCTCGTCGTTTGCTTTCTGTTTTGTTTGTAATTGTGTATGAAAGATTGTAAGTACAGTTTCTCTCTTTTCATATTAATTACGCTGATCATTAATGATGGATTCTCCGCGCCTCGCTACCCCAAGGAGACTTTGCCCGGGTACCGAAGGGCGCAAATGTGGGAAATTCAGATCTTTTCCCGAGATAGACCCTCATGTTTTGTGTGCTCGGTGCCGGGGGCGCGAATGCACCCGGGCCGAGCCCTGTGATGTTTGTATGAACTGGTCGGAGGCGCAGTGGACATTGTATGAGGGCAGGAAGAAGCGAAGGCCTGCAAAGGAGTCGTCGGAAAGCTCTCCCGCGACTCCTTTGGTGACGGACACTTCGTCTTCTTTCCTGCCGCCCGCTCAACTTCCTCGTATCGCGCCTTCCCCTTCGGGGGGGGTGTCTAGGTCCTTCTCCTCTCCCGATGTGTCGAGTGTGGAGGAGGGCGCTAGATACCCCGACGTAGAGTTGTACTCTGGGTCCTCTATCCGCTCGTCTTCGCGCGAGCGGGTAGAGGATCCTCCTAATCACCCGACTTTTGCCTCCTCAGGTGCGGTTGCCGTGAAGGATGACCTTGGACAGGTGTGGGCGTCGTTGGGACTGCAGGGCGTGCCGAGTGTCCAGGGGCTGCTCTATCATCTCGCTGGCTCCGTGGCGGTTACGCACGCTACGGTAACAACCACCACCACGACCCTGACAACACCTGGCTACGCGTCACCTCCTCACCTGGTGTACACCCAGCACGCGGTCTCTGTAACACCAACAACATCGGTGCAGGGGCCAGTCGCCGTAACTCGGGGGAGTGTGATGCCGCCACCTGGGTTTGCCGTGCTGCCGCGACCGGACTTCATGTGCCCGAAGAGCTCGCCCCTGGACCTCCCACCGGTACCGATGACGTCTGTGCCGCTGGTTCGACCAGCTGTATCTGCCGTACCTGCCGTGACCACTGCTGCTGTTCCTGATCCTGTTCCTGCCGTGTCTGCTGCCGTTCCTGTGATGCCCGCACCTGCTGATGTCGTTCCCGTTCCTGGCGCCGCTGCTCCCGATGCTGGTCTGTTCGGACAGGTACGTCCGGGCCCTGTTGCTTCGGCAACAGCAGCCCCGGCTCCGTCCTGGATGACAGACCTGACATCGGTCCTGAGGAGGTTGACGAAGAAGAAGAAGAAGAGGAGGAAGGTGTCGTCGTCGTCTTCATCGTCTTCTTCGTCGTCGTCGTCTGCCGCCTCTTCCCCTTCTTCTTCTAAGGCTCCCCCGCCTAAGAAGAAGAAGGTCGCCTCCCCCCCCCCTAAGAAGTCTTCTTCGGGAGCTTCTAAGGCCCGTCTCGCTCTGGTGAGACGGGGGGTTCTTCCGCTGGTCGCCCTGCTCCTTCGGGAGCAGGACCGTCTCTTCTCCCGCAAGGAAGAAGACTACGGGGACCAGAGGGGTGCCGGCTAACACCGGCCACTTCCTCACCTGCTGTCAGTGGTTCGGCCCACAGCAGCAGGATCCGGCTCGGCCGCTCGTTGTCGCGAGAGGTACCGATGTGTACGGTCGCCTACCAGCGACCGTGCAGCCAGGAACCAGACCCCTGAGTCCGCTCAGCGTCAGGTTCACGGCACGGAGCGGAAGACTGGTGACAGCCGCTCACGCGACTCTCACCAGACCAGCTCTCGCTCTCGCGGCGAGCAGCTGGCTACCCGGGCGGACGTGACGGTCCATGACCGGCCACGGGCTGAGGCTGGGAAGAGGTCCCCCCGTTCGCCGGCACCAGCCCCACCGGCTGGTACCAGCGACGTGACGCGACCGTGAGGATACGCACCGGTCTCACCGTGACAGTGGAGCTCGCCGGTCGCCTGACCGTCACTCTCACAGAGAGCGAGGTCGGGTACGGCGACCACACCAGCTCCTCTGACACACGAGACCGGGGCCGCTGTTTCTCGGTCCAGCCGTTCTCCACAGCGAGACGGCTCGACTAGGCCTGCAGCTCGATCGCCACCGCGGGGGGTTGACGATCGCCTGCAGTCTTCCAAGCCCGCTGGTTCTGCCAGCGGAGCGAGGAGGGAGCGTCAGGTCTGCCTCTCCCATACCTTCAACCTCCTCGGGTTACACCGGGAGGGGGGCGAGGTATTGAGGAGTGATCGTGAAGGGTGCGCCCTTCAGGATCCCGCCACGTCGTCGTAACGTACCAGGCTCGGTTCTCGGTCGGACCAGCCAGGTCTTACGCACAGGTGGTTGGAGGAGACCGAGAGGGGGCTGTCGCTGCTCCTCTCCTTGAGGGAGGAGGGTCTCGGGAGGTACTCCTGTTCGAGGGACTGGACGGTCCGACTCCACAGGATGCTATCACGCCCGAGATCCAGAGGAACTTTGCCGAGGTTATTGCGCTGATTCGTCAGCACAACGACCTCGGGGAAGGATCGCCGCTCCCACCATCCGAGCCCACGTCCCGGCTCGAGTCGTTCTGGGGCCCGAAGAGGGAACCCGAACCCAGACCGCGGTGGGTTTGCCGCGGTCAGAGCTGGCTGACTCAGTGCTGGACCAAGTTGAATCGCTTGTCTCTGGACAGGACGGTTTCGCTGAAGTCTGGCAGGTCTAGCAAGCTACTTCCACCTCCTCTGCTACGACAGCGGCGGTTTTACGTGCCATCTGAGGATCCGATGCCGCCCAAACAGGGTGAACCCGGAGTTAGCGAGGCTGACTCCGGTGTGTCTCTGCAACAGCTCCTGTCCGAGAACCTGTGGTTCTCGCAGCAAGAGGCACTAGGCCTGGAATCTACCGCCATGGCAGCTTTCCAGGCCGTCTCCTGGCTAGATCTGTGGTCCCTCACAGTATCTAAGGTCGCAGCCCAACTCTGGGGGAATTTCTCCCGAGATGACTCGGCCTTCAGGAGACTTTTGCCAGTCTGGGGGAAGAGCCATCTCCTTCCTTGCCCACCAGACGGTGAACCTGTGGGCCAACCTGGTTCTCCGACGAAGGGACGCTGTCCTTACTCGGGTTTCCCTCCAGGGCGGCCGGGCGTGAAGCGGCATTGGGTCTTCGAAACGGACCGCTACGGAGTTCCACGTCTCTTCTTCCCACGAGAGATGGTGGACGCTGCGGTGGACAGACGGCGCACTGATGACAGTGACCGTCTGGTTCACCAAAGGCAGTCTCGAAGGCTTCTGGGCAGCCTCGGACTGCGGCCAAGTCTAAGAGCTCGGCTAGCGCCTCCTCGGCTGCTAAGACGGTTGCTGCGTCGAAGCCGAGGAGTGACTCTGTCTTCTTCGACTTCTGGTAAGGGGGGGCCGTAACCAGCCCTCCTCCAGCCCTCCTCATCCCGTGGAGGCTCTGGGAAGAAGTCGAAGAAAGGGGGGAAACGCTAGGGACGGCGTTCCCCTCCCCCCTCACCTGCTGCCGGAAGTGGGGGGGTGCCTGGCCAGCCATTGGCAACTTGGCAGCGCTACGGCGCCGAGACCTGGATAGTAGATGTCCTTCGGGAGGGATATCTATTACCCTTCGAATCTCGGCCACCCCTCACCTCCAACCCGGTCCCAACAGCAGTCGTACGTCCCCGGGTCACCGAAGGACGTAGCACTCAGACAGGAGATCAAGACCATGCTGAGCAAGAGAGCTGTAGAGATCGTCACGGATCAGTCACCGGGCTTTTACAGTCGACTCTTCCTGGGGGGTGGAAAAGTCTACGGGAGGCTGGCGCCGGTGATAGATCTCTCTCCCCTGAACGGTTTGTTCGCCAGACCCGGTTCACGATGGAGACGGCACGCTCAGTGCTCGACTCCATCAGGGAGAACGATTTCATGCTTTCAGTGGACTTGAAGGATGCGTATTTCCAAATACCCATTCATCAGTCCTCCAGAAAGTACCTCCGCTTCATCCTCGACGGGACGGTGTACCAGTTCAGGGCACTGTGCTTCGGTCTCTCAACCGCCCCACAGGTGTTCACGCGAGTGTTCACTCTGGTGTCTGCTTGGGCCCATTCGCACGGGATACGTCTGATGAGGTATCTCGACGATTGGTTAGTCCTGGCGAGCTCCCGCTCGCAGTTGCTACAGACAGGGATCGACTGCTCGAGTTCTGTCGCGATCTGGGGATCGTGGTGAACTTCGATGGAAGTCCGATCTCGAGCACAAGCAGAGGATGAAGTACCTGGGTATGCTGATCGACACGGTAGCAGGGCGAGTCTTCCCCGCAGACTCGCGGATCCAGCAGATTCAAAGAGGCAGCCAACCAGTTCCTGTCTCGGCAGGAACAGGTAGCTCAGCGATGGCAAGTCGTGATCGGACACCTGTCGTCACTCGAGAAGTTAGTCCCTCACGGGCGTCTTCACCTGCGGTCTCTTCAGTGGAGACTAAAGGAGAGTTTGGTCACAGGCGACGGATCCCCCAAGCTTTCCAGTGTCACTGACACAGGAGGTGAGGCAGGACCTAGCCTGGTGGCTCGACGACAGGAACCTCTTAAGAGGAGTGCCTCTGCGCACTCCCCCCCCGGACATGCAGCTGTTCTCAGACGCATCGAACGAGGGGGGATGGGGCGCACACCTGGAGGAGTTGCTGACTTCAGGAGTGTGGGACGAGAACGACAAGCACCTTCACATCAATGTACTGGAACTCAAGGCAGCGTTCCTCGCTCTCCAAGAGTTTCAGGACCGCTTGATGGGACACTCAGTGGTGTGATGTGCGACAACACCACGGTGGTGGCTTACGTCAACAAACAGGGGGGGTCCTAGTGTCCCTCCCGTTGTACAGTTTGACTCGGCAGGTGCACGAGTGGGCTCAGGCACACATCAGTTTAGAGCTGTCGGCACGCTACATTCCATGGGAAGAGGAATGTTAGTAGCAGACACGCTAGCCGTCGGATCAGGTGATAGGGACCGAATGGTCTCTACACCAGGACGTGGCGGAAAGGCTCTTCGACCTGTGGGGCGACCAGTCGTGGATCTGTTCGCCACCCGGCACAACAGGAAGCTCCAGGTGTTCTTCTCGGCCGTGCCGGACCCATGGGCAGCTGCAGAGGACGCTCTTCAACACCCGTGGGACAACCTCTTTCGCCTATGCCTTTCCCCCGCCTTCAGCCTGATTCGCAGGTGGATCAGTCGAGCGCTGGTCACCCACCCCGAATCTCAGGATGATCCTGGTGGCTCCCAAATGGCCACAGGCCATTTGGTATCCGGACCTGCTGGCTCTTCTCGCAGGAGAACCGAGAGAGATTCCCCCTTGGCACAACCTTCTCGCCCAGCCACACGTCGAGCGGTACCACCGAGCAGTCCAGTCCCTACGTCTTCACGGCTGGCTGTTATCCACCATCTCTTGCGAACGAGAGGCTTTTCTCGTAGCGCAGCAACAGAGATGGCTGGGAACGTCCGTCAGTCCTCTGCAGCTGTGTACCAGGGGAAGTGGGCCGTCTTCTGTGGTTGGTGTCGTAGACGGGGTCTATCTCCTCTCAGAGCACTCGTCAGCAGGTAGCGGATTTCCTCGTGTTTCTTCGCCGAGAGAAGCTCCTATCAGTCCCCACAGTGAAAGATACAGAGCCGCCTTGGCGCTCGTCCTGAAACTGAGGGGGTTGGACATCTCGAACTCGTTCGAGATCTCCTTGCGATGAGGAGCTTCGAGAGGTCTTGCCCACCCAGGGAACTCAGGCCCCCTGCGTGGGACGTGACTCTCGTCCTTAGGAGTCTGACTCGAACCGCGTTTCGAGCCACTCCGAGAGTCGTCAGACAGGGATCTGACCCTCAAGACCCTCTTCTTGCTGGCCCTGGCATCGGCGAAGAGAGTAGGGGAACTTCATGGTCTTTCCTATGATGTACGACACTCCAGGGGATGGGGATCCGTGACGCTCGATTTCGTCCCGAACTTCGTTGCGAAGACTCAGAACCCTTCAGTCCCTGATGACAGGTTCGATCATCACGATTCCCTCCCTATTGGACTTCACCGATAATGATGCGGATGAGATGCTGCTTTGTCCTGTGAGGGCGCTACGGCGCTATCTGAAGAGAACTCGTCACCTCAGGCCTGAGTGTCGACGCCTCTTCGTTAGCACCGGGGTCACCAAGAAAGAAGTATCCAAGAACACTCTTTCTTTCTGGCTGAGTGAGGTCATCAGGAGGGCGTATGAGGCTGATGATAGTGACGACATCCGTACGTCCCGTCCGAGAGCTCACGAAGTCAGAAGTATTGGCCCCTCGTTGCGTTTCGCAAGAACTTCTCCGTGGCGCAGGTCCTGAAGGCAGGGGTCTGGTCTAACCAGACCCTTTACCTTTACGTCCTTCCTACCTTCGGGATATTGCCCACAGGTCCTTGGACACCTTTTCCTTGGGACCCGTGGTGGCTGCTCAACAAGTTGTGTAGCTAACCCAGACCCTCGCAGGCTGAACAGCATCGAGTCCTGGTGTGACTGTGTGGATGGATGTGTGGAGTGAGTGAGTGACTGGCTCTCTCTTCCCTCTCTCCTTCCTCCCCTCTACCTGCGGGCAGAGGGCCATGGTCGTCACTATAACGCTGGATGAGGACGAGATGCAGGTGAGCTATATGACAGAGCCCCATCCTGTCCCTTCACTAGGGATAGGAGCAGAATATCCACCACTTCCTTCGCAAGGGGGGGAAGTGGATGCCTACAAGAGTCAAAACCCATGACTTTATATTTGCTCCTGTACAGGAACAAGTTCTTGCATTGCTGGTACTAAGAGATGCGCATGCCCCTCTTCTTAGTACTTCGGTCCAGATGGTCTGACCATTGATCCTGCGGTGCACACCCCGATCAATCGGACAGAGGCTTGGATCCCTCCCTCGCTCTTACGACCAGGGAAGCTTCCAGTAGGGCGAACACCAGTCTGTTCACAAAAGACTCAGATTCCACCCACCAAGAAGTGAGTCTTCCTATTGTAAAAGGACCGAAGGTTTGTATGCCGTGTCGGAACAAATGACAATTTGTCCAAAATTGCATTTTCCTAACTATACAAACCTGAGGTCCTTTTACACATAGCCCCACCTCATGCCACCCCTCACTCTGCAGTTTTTTGCTTGGGCCAAAGCAAAAGTGATTTTGTTTACCTCCCAGTCGCGCGCGCGCGCCTGTCGGACAAGCAGTTAACTACCGAACCCCTTGTTCGAAAGCTTACGACCTATCCAGCTGCCGCTAGTAACCTTCCTATTGTAAAAGGACCTCAGGTTTGTATAGTTAGGAAAAATGCAATTTTGGACAAATTGTCATTTTATGTCCCTCCATTTACAGGATATCTTTAAGGAATGCAAGTCTTAGTGAGATGACTATTAGTTTGTATTCTATACGGAAGTATTTTTGTATCCATGAGTGATAAAGAACTGGGTGCCATAAGATCAAGCATAAGGTTTCCATGGTTTCTTGAGGTTGAGAGATCTGTATTGTTTCCATCAGAATTGGACTTTTTCCTTTTTTTTATGTGCTGACTGACAGATACCATTTTCATCATAAGAGTCCCAGACTATCCCTGCTCAATCTCCTGTGTACAGAAAGCCATGTGGGGGTTATTTAAACTGACTTCCTTGTATCCTCAGCATCTTGAACATTCATTTGTGTAACTCCATTGGAGTCCCTTCACTTTGTCTCAGATTACTTGCATTTTTATTAGAGCTGCTACCTTGTGGAGGTGCAACCCACTGTGTGTCATACATGGCATATCAGAGGTGGCTGTAAGATTTTTGCTGTTCCCCATCTGCCTCAGCTGTATTGGTCACTGTCTTTTACATTTTAACTATTGCGGTGCCCTCCCCTTTCTTCACTATCCAACTTTTATAGCTTTGTTTCCATGTTAAACATTGACCATTATTTGTTCCGATACGTAATACAAACCCTCGGTCCTTTAACAATAGGAAGGTAACTAGCGGCAGCTGGGACGGTCGTAAGCTTCGAACAAGGGGAGAACGGTAGTTAACTGCTTGTCCGATCGTGCGCAGCGCCGCGCGCTCCCGCCCGGGGCGGTGAAGAATCACTTTTGCTTTCGGCCGGTGGTGTGACAGGACGTGCTCGTCATCGCTCTGCCCGCTATTTCGTCGTGTGCTTTGGATGTTTACAATTTCTTCTGACTGGTTTTGTTTTGTGGCTTGAATGAAATTGTAAGTACTCTTTTTTTTCATTTTTCCATTGAGTGAAGTGAATTTAATTATGGATCTTGAAGAGCTTTCGCCGCGCCCACCAGCTGCCCATAGAGTGTGTCCCGGGCTGAGGGGCGTAAATGCGGCGGATTCCGCTCTTATCCTGACATTGATCCACATGAATTATGTTATCGGTGTCGGGGGCGAGAGTGCTCCCGAACCGAACCATGTAATGTTTGTGTGAATTGGTCCGAGGCGCAGTGGGTGCTGTACGAGGGTAGGAAGAGGCGTAGATCGACCAAGGAGTCGTCGGAAAGCTCTCCAGCGACTCCTTTGGTGACCGGATACCTCGGTCATCCTTCCTACCTCCAGGACTCAGCCCCCACGATTTGCGCCTTCCCCTGCGGGGGGGGGTTTCGGAGTCCTTCTCCTCACGCGATCCGTCGAGTGTGAGGAGGGCGCCCGATACCCGGATGTTCAATTGTATTCGGGTCTTCCGTCCGCTCTGGGTGGGGTTTGTCCTCCCCAGGCGTGAGGGTGCCCCTCTAAACTGACCCGACTGTTCCTCCCTCAGGTGTGCCTTCTGTGAGTGACGACCTTGGACAGGTGTGGGCGTTGTTGGGACTGCAGGGCGCTCCAGTATCCAGGGCTTAATTCAACGAATGGCGGGGTCGGCAGTTGTAACTCATTGGCGTGTAGTCACAACGACTACTAATACAGTGTCCACACCAGCGTACGCCGCCCCTCCTCATGTGGTTTACACGCAACACATTGCGTCGGTGACTCGGCATCAATCCAAAAACCGATTGCTGCCGTACCTAAGAGGGGCGTGCCGCCGCCACCTGGATTCTATGTGCTGCCGACTCCCGACTTTCGCTGTCCGAAAAGTTCGCCCCTGGACCTGCCGCCCGTCCCAATGATGAACTTGGCTGAATTGGAGATGCCCTGTGACGCCGGACTATGCTGCCCGTTACCTGCCGTACCTGCAGCTAGTGTTGCTGGCCCAGTCCGCTCGCGCCGCTCCTACGAAGCGCGCGGTGTGCGTGACGCTCATGCTGATGTTGCTGCTGGTGCTGGTCCTGCTGGTGCTGGTCCTGCTGGTGCTGGTCCTGCTGCTGCTGGTCCTGCTGCTGCTGGTCCTGCTGGTGCTGGTCCTGATGGTGCTGGTCCTGCTGTTGATGTTCCCCCTGCCGCTCCTGCCGTGCCTGCCCTGCCCACGTCGCGTCTCGTCGTGGAGGTGCTGCCCCGGTCATCAAGGTCTTTCCGGACAGGATCAGTCGGGGCGTGTTGCTTCGGCAATTGGCCCGACTTTTCCGTGGATGGAAGACTGACGTCGTCCTGAGAGAGCTGACGAAGAAGAGAAGAAGAAGAGGAAGTGTCGTCGTCGTCTTCATCGTCGTCTGTTGCCGCCTCTCCCCCTTCGACTTCTAAGGCTTCCAAGCCGAAGAAGAAGAAGGCTGCCTCCTCCCCCCCTAAGAAGGCTCCTGCGGGACCTTCGAAGGGCCCGTCTCGCTCTGGTGTGACGGGGGGTGCTTCTGCTGTCCTCCTGTTCCCTCGGGAACAGGGCCCGTCTCCTCTTCTGAGAAGAAGAAGACGGGGACCAAGGATGTGCTGGCTACTGCTGGTACAATCCGCGCCTGGTCTTGGTAGCACTGCTGCTAAGCCAGGTACCGGCTCGGCTTCTCGTTCGCGAGAAGTTCCGAGTGTACGGTCTCCTTCGGGCGACCGTGCAGCCAAAGTCAAAGACGCCTCGAGCTTGCTCACCGTCATGACCGAGGCACGGAGCAGAAGACTGTCGAAAGTCGCGCAAGTGACTCTCGCCAGGCCAGCGGCCGCTCTCGTAGCGACCAGCCGGTACCTCGGGTTGACGTGACGGTCTCTGACCGGCCACGGGTTGAGGCTGGGAAGAGGTCCCCTCGACCAACGGCACCAGCTTCGGCTGGTACCAGCGGTTTGACGTGCCGTGAGGACGCTCACCGGTCTCACCGCGAAAGCGAGCTCTGTAGATCACCTGACCGCCGCTCCCACAGGGACCGGACGGAGACGGTGGCCAGCAGCAGCTCGTCTGACGCACGGGACCAGGGTCGACGTGCTCAGTCGAGCCGCTCGCCACAGGTGAGCGGCACGGCCAGGCCTGCAGATCGATCCCCACCGCGGGTTGGTGATCGGCTGCAGCCCCCCCACGTACGCTGGTCCTGCCAGCGAGCGGGGGGGGGAGCGTCAGGTCTGTCTCTCCTATACCTTCAACTTCCTCGGGCTACACCGGGAAGAGCGAGGTAGCTAGGAGTGATCGTGAGAGGTGCGCCGCTCACGATGCCGCATGCACCAGGCATGGTCTTAGGACCAGCCAGGTCGTACGCGCAAGTGGCTGGAGGCGACCGTCAGGGGTCTGTTGCTGTTCCTCCTTCTGAAGGAGGAGGGTCTCGAGAGCTGCTCCTGTTGGAGGGACTGGACGGTCCTACTCCTCAGGACGCTGTGACTCCCGAGATCCAGAGGAACTTTGCCCAGGTTATTGCGCTGATTCGTCAGCACAACGACCTGGGGGAAGGATCGCCGCTACCACCATCTGAGCCCACGTCCCGGCTCGAGTCATTTTGGGGCCCGAAAGAGGGAACCCAAATTGACGGTGGGACTGCCGCGATTGGAGCTTGCAGGACTCAGTCCTTGACCAGGTGGAGAATTTCGTCTCAGGACGAGAGGACTCACTTAAGTCAGGACGGTCTTCCCAAGCTACTTCCTCCTCCTCTGCAGCGACAGCGGAAGTTCTACGTGCCATCAGTGGATCCAATACCGCCCAAACAGGTTAACCCGGAGCTAGCTAGGCTAACTCCAGGTGTGTCCCTGCAGCAGCTTCTGTCGGAGAACTTGTGGTTCTCGCAGCAGGAGGCACTGGGCCTGGAAGCTACCGCTATGGCGGCTTTCCAGGCAGTCTCTTGGTTGGATCTGTGGTCCCTCACAGTATCCAAGGTCGCGGCCGACTCCGGGGGCGCGCTGCCCTCGAAGACGACCCCGACTTCAGGAGACTGTGCCAGTCTGGAGGTAGGGCCATCTCCTACCTCGCCCATCAGACGGCAAATCTGTGGGGCAACTTGGTTCTCCGTCGTAGGGACGCTGTCCTTACACGAGTAGCCAAGGGGGCCGGGCGTGAGACGGTAAATGGACTCCGTAACGGACCAATGAAGAGTTCCTCCGCTCTCTTTCCCGGAGAGATGGTGGACGCTGCGGTGGAAAGACGGCGCACTGATGACAGTGACCGTCTGGTTCACCAGGCAGTTACGAAGGTTTCTGGGCAACCTCGTACAACTGCGGCTAAGCCTAAGAGTTTAGCTAGCGCTTCCTCGGCTGCTAAGACGGCTGCTCCATCGAAGCCCCAGAGGAAAGACTCTTCCTGCTTCAACTTCTGGTAAAGGAGGCCGTAACCAGCCCTCCTCCCAGCCCTCCTTTCCCCGAGGAGGTGCTGGGAAGAAGTCGAAGCGAGGTGGGAAACGCTAGGGACGGCGTTCCCCCTCACCAGCTGCCGAATAAGTGGGGGGGTGCCTAGCGAGCCAGTGGGCAACTTGGCAGCGCTACGGTGCCGAGACCTGGATAGTAGACGTCCTTCGGGAGGGATATCTACTACCCTTCGAATCGGCCACCCCTCACCTCCAACCCGGTCCATCTTCAGACATATGTTCTAGGATCCTCAAAGGACGACGCTCTTCGGCAGGAGATCAAGACCATGCTGACCAAACGAGCTGTAGAAGTCGTAGTAGATCGGTCACCGGGCTTTTACAGCCGCCTTTTCTTAGTGGAAAAAGGCATCGGGGGCTGGCGCCCGGTGATAGATCTCTCTCCCCTGAACCGATTTGTTCGCCAGACTCGGTTCAAGATGGAGACGGCACGTTCCGTGCTGGACTCCATCAGGGAGAACGACTTCATGCTTTCAGTGGACCTGAAGGATGCGTATTTTCAAATACCCATCCATCAGTCCTCCAGAAAGTACCTCCGCTTCATTTTCGACGGGACGGTGTACCAATTCAGGACACTTTGCTTCGGTCTCTCAACCGCCCCACAGGTGTTCACGAGAGTGTTCATGCTGGTGTCTGCTTGGGCCCATTCGCACGGGATACGTCTTCTGAGGTATCTCGACGATTGGCTGGTCCTGGCGAGCTCCCGCTCGCAGTTGCTGCAGGACAGGGATCGACTTCTAAAGTTTTGTCGCGATCTGGGGATCGTGATAAACTATGAGAAGTCCGATCTCGAACCCAAGCAGAAGATGAAGTACCTGGGGTATGCTGATCGATACGGTAGCAGCTCAAGTCCGCCCCGCAGACTTGAGGATCAGCAAATTCAGGGAGGCAGCCGGCCGGTTCCTGTCTCGGCAGGAACAGGCAGCTCAGCAATGGCAAGTCGTGATCGGCCACCTGTCGTCACTCGAGAAGTTTAGTTCCTCACGGACGTCTTCACCTGCGGTCTCTCCAGTGGAGACTAAGGGAGAGTTGGTCACAGGTAAAGGATCCACCTTACTTCCCCGTGTCCATCACGGAGAAGGTGAGGCAGGACCTAGCCTGGTGGCTCGACGACAGGAACCTCTTAAGAGGGGTGCCTCTACGCACTCCCCCCCCGGAGATGCTGCTGTTCTCAGACGCATTGACCGAGGGATGGGCGCACACCTGGAGGAGTTGCTGGCTGCAGGTGTGTGGGACCATCACGACAAGCACCTTCACATCAATGTCCTAGAACTCAAGGCGGCGTTTTACGCTCTCCAAGAGTTCCAAGACCGCTTGATGGGACACTCGGTGGTGTTGATGTGCGACAACACCACAGTAGTGGCATACGTCAACAAGCAGGGGGGCCTAGTGTCTCTCCCGCTACACCAGTTGACTGTGCAGGTGCACGAGTGGGCCACGGCTCACTCAATAGAGCTGTCAGCACGCTACATTCCAGGCAAGAGGAATGTAGTAGCAGACAAGCTCAGCCGTCGGGATCAGGTAATAGGGACCGAGTGGTCCCTACACCCAGAAGTGGCGGAAAGGCTCTTCAACCTGTGGGGGCGTCCGGTCATAGACCTGTTCGCCACCCGGCACAACAAAAAACTTCAAGTTTTTTGCTCAGCCGTGCCGGACCCATGGGCAGGCTGCAGAGGACGCTCTTCAACACCCCTGGGACACCTCTTCCGTCTACGCCTTTCCTCCCTTTTGTCTGATTCGGAAAGTGATCAGCCGAGCGCTGGTCACTCCCAATCTCAGGATGATCCTGGTGGCTCCCAAACGACCTCAAGCCGTTTGGTATCCGGACCTGCTGGCTCTTCTTGCGGAAGAACCGAGAGAGATGCCCACTGGCACAACCTTCTAGCCCAGCCACACGTAGAGCGGTACCACCGGCAGTCCAGTCCCTACAACTTCACGGCTGGCTGTTATCCACCATCTCTTGCGAACGAGAGGCTTTTCTCGCAGCGCAGAAACAGAGATGGCTGGACACGTCCGACAGTCCTCTGCAGCTGTGTACCAGGGGAAGTGGGCCGTCTTCTGTGGTTGGTGTCGTAGACGGGGTTCTTATCTCCTCTCAGAGCCACTCTTCAGCAGGTAGCGGATTTCCTCGTGTTTCTTCGCCGAGAGAAGCTCCTCTCAGTACCCACAGTTAAAGGATATAGAGCAGCACTGGCGCTCGTCCTAAAACTGAGGGGACTGGACATCTCGAACTCGTTCGAGATCTCCTTGCTAATGAGGAGCTTCGAAAGGTCTTGCCCACCCAGGGAACTCAGGCCCCCTGAGTGGGATGTGACTCTCGTCCTTAGGAGTTTGACTCGAAGACCATTCGAGCCACTCCGAGAGTCGTCAGACAGGGATCTGACCCTCAAGACCCTCTTCTTGCTGGCCTGGCATCGGCGAAGAGAGTAGGGGAACTTCATGGTCTGTCCTTCAATGTTAAACATTCCAGGGGCTGGGGATCTGTGACGCTCGATTTCGTCCCGAATTTCGTAGCTAAGACTCAGAATCCGTCGATCCCTGACGACAGGTTTGAGTCTTTCACGATCCCCTCCCTAATGGACTTCACCGACAACGATACGGATGAGATGCTGCTTTGTCCTGTGAGGGCGCTACGGCGCTATCTGAAGAAAACTCGACACCTCAGGCCTGAGTGTCGACGCCTCTTCGTTAGCACTGGGGTTACCAAGAAAGAAGTATCCAAGAACACGCTTTCTTTCTGGCTGCGTGAGGTGATCAGGAGAGCGTACGAGGCTGATGGTAGTGACGACATCCGTACGCTCCGACCGAGAGCCCACGAAGTCAGAGGTATTGGACCCTCTTTGGCGTTCCGTAAGAACTTCTCCGTGGCGCAGGTCCTGAAGGCAGGTGTCTGGGCCAACCAGACTACCTTCACGTCCTTCTACCTTCGGGATATTGCCCACAAGTCCTTGGATACTTTTTCCTTGGGACCTGTGGTGGCTGCTCAACACGTTGTGTAAGCTTACCCCAGCACCCGAGCAGGCAGAACACATCGATTCCTGGTGTGACTGTAGGAATGAATGGTTGAATGAGAGTGCGACTGGCTTCTCTCTCCATCTTTCTCTCTCTCTACCTGTTGGCAGAGGGTCACGGTCGTCACCATGCTGGAAAGGAATTCGATGCAGGTAAGCTACTCGACCGAGCCCCAATCTATCCCTTTAGTTAGGGATAGAAGCAAATATCCTCCACTCCCTCCAACAAGGGGGAAGGAGTGGATGCCTACTTGAGACAAACCCATAACTTTATGTTGGCTCTTGTAATGGAGCAAGTTCTTACTTGCTGGTACAACGAGATACGCTTGCCTCTCTTCTTAGTACTTGGCTCAGAGGTCTGACCATTGATCCTGCGGTGCACACCCCGATCAATCGGACAGAGGTTTGGATCCCTCCCTTGCTCTTACGACCAGGGAGGCATTCCAAGGTTGGACGAACACCAGTCTGTTCACCAAAAAGACTCAGATTCCACCCACCAAGAAGTGAGTCTTCCTATTGTTAAAGGACCGAGGGTTTGTATTACGTATCGGAACAAATGACAATTTGTCGAAAATTGCATTTTTCCTAACTATACAAACCTGAGGTCCTTTACATATAGTCCCACTTCATACCACCCCTCACTGCAACTTTTTGCATGGGCCTAAAGCAAAAGTGATTCTTCACCTCGCGCGCACGATCGGACAAGCAGTTAACTACCGTTCTCCCCTTGTTCGAAGCTTACGACCGTCCCAGCTGCCGCTAGTTACCTTCCTATTGTTAAAGGACCTCAGGTTTGTATAGTTAGGAAAAATGCAATTTTCGACAAATTGTCATTTTCTTATCTCTTGAGTTTGTAACCAAAATGAAAATATCTAGCAATCAAAATGAGATGACTGACCCTTTTGCTATTCCAGCCCTCCTATCTGAAAACAGTAAACCTCTTGTCATGTGAGGGCTGTTTTTTTGCAGTATTTAAAGGACAAAACATCTTAAGGAGGATGATGCTAATCCCTTCCTTTTGACCAACCCAAAAGCAGTGAACTCCTCCAAGAACATGGTATCCCCTGGTTATGACAAACCATACTTTGGCCATATTCTAATATGTATCTAAAAAAAATCTCACTGTGGAGAGTGACTGTTCATGAAATTGGGGCATTCTTATGTTTGGTTCCCTTCAAAAGAATTAAGGCTTAGCAGTCTTAAAAGCAGGAGGTCAATCCAGTTCTGTTACTTCCGTTTGAGTGATTATCTGCTTAAGGGGATGAGTATGTACACAATGGAACTGATAGTTCTGAGTCGTATAATTCCCCCAGTAGAAGAGACATTACATTTTTCTCTCTTTTCCTGATTGTTTTCATTCACCTACAAGATGTAGACATTTACTTCATTCTCAAGAGTATTAGCCTACTTAAATAATCCAGTGAAATTCCTTGAACACTTGGTTGTAGGTCCTTTATTTTACTTTCTCTCCAAGTGATCCTCAAAACAATCTGATCTCTGTGTAGCTAATGATCATAATTTTTGGGTGCCCACCTCAATAATGATAGAAGCTAATTTATGATTATAAAGAAGTAGGTAGGTTTTTCTATAAGCAATTTAAGTACATATTGTCAGTGTGAAAATGTTGAGTACAATATGAATAAGATTTGTTCAATCCATATACTGCTAGGTATTTTGATTTTGAAAACTATTGAATATTTCTCAACTGAATTATTTTGATAAACAATGGAGTGCTCTACTAAAATTGTGTTAAATTAGAATATATATATGGTATTTGTAGAAACAATTGTATATTCATAAATTCTTATTGAAAATATTACAATTGTGTAATTTGTTCTGAAAAATGAAACCGTTTTGCATTAAACTTACTGGAGAAATTTATTATATTCTTTATAACTCTGTAACTCATGTATTTGGACAGAGTTCACCAAAGAAACTGATTTATCAGAAGAGTGATGGTGACATGGCAAGCACTGAAGAAAGCCAAGGAGACGGTTCCCGTACTTTTGAATCTCGGCCTGGTGTGGAGCACACTAGAACATCTGCTTTTGAAGTATACAAAAAACCTAATCCAGGTAATGAGGATTTTCTGTCTTCTGTTCGGGATAAAAACCTAATCCAGGTAATGAGGATTTTCTGTCTTCTGTTCGGGATTTCAGATTCAGTCTCTCCACTACTCTCGACCGTCCTTTAATGATGCTCTTTTTTATATAGCTGGTTGTAGGATTATTCATACCGTTTTGAAATAAAAATATAATTTGTATTGAGGTTAACCAGCCGACATAATATGAGTGAAATGATAATGAAAAATATTCTTTGTTTCACTACAAACCTGTCAAGTCATAAGAGCCCTCTTTCACAGTTCTAGTTTGACCAGACAGCATACCCAAATGCTGTCTTATGTCTTATAGACAGAAAAAATCAGAAGAGCTAAGAGTAACTGTTCTCACATGGACTACGTAGACCCATCAGTAGGTGTTGATTTGTCGAGGCATTAGGTAGCTATAAGAAGAGACTTCATCAGGTTTACCTATTGTTACTTTTATGTGATTATATTTTTTACTTTATTTTTCTGACTTCTTTGTATAATTATACAAAGAATTATCAGAAAAATAAGCAAAGAAAAATAAAGTAATAATACACTTGTTTTTTTTATTAATAAGTAGTGCTTTGTATTGTGGCTTCATTACATGGCCTGATTACGTTGTGTTTGCTTTCATGTATGCTGTTCCTTTAAGACTTTTGTGTAAGTGCATACCACTTGGTGATTTGTATTGATGAAATTGTGTTAACTTACTGTAATTGCTGAAGCAAATGTGCCTGGGTCGTCTGAGTAGTGTGTGTGCCATGTGTTTTTGTCTTCTCTGGAGACATTTCTATATCTGCCATGAAGTACAAGTTATTGCCAGTGCTGCTCATGTTATTAGTAGAAAATGACAGGTGTTATTTTGAGAAATTGACCCATTGGCATGAGAGTTAACACCAGCCAAGACTCATTAGCATACTAGGGTATGTTGATCTTTCAGTATTTTTCAAATTTTAAATAAGGCTTTATCCAGAAAATCAGGATTTGTGCATTTACTTATATAGTACTTACTGTAAAGTGAAGGAATTTGAAATAAAGTCTGTACAGGAAAATTTAAATTATGATGGTAACTCAATCATCTGGAACTCAGATAATGTCATTTTCACCTTCAGAACTCAAAATGCCCAAGAATTACAAATTTAAGAAAGACATATCACTCAGGGTCCTTAAATACACTGACTTTGTTGCCTCATTGCTCCAGTACGTATTACATTTAGATTTCAATTTAGTAGGCAAACAGCTTGTGTGAGGATGAGTTCCTAATACCATAGTACAGGTAGTTAATCAGCAATTTGGCCGTTGTTAACCTGGGTCCATCACTAATCCAGCACTAATTTTAGCCAGAGTAATTTTAAAATTCCTGGGTTGAATCACTTTTAGCCCCAGCCTTGGCACCAATTAATAAAGGAAGTGCTTTTCATTTAAAGCGCCAACATATACTACATTGTATACTTAAGGTAAGGTTGAACTTCTGAAAAAATTGAGGCAACTTTGTTGTGTTGTGGTGAGAATCTTGTGTGAATTGTGCAACCTTGGCTCTTCAGCTGTTTATGCCACAAAGAAACAGAACAAAAAATAACTTGGTTATTTGCTAACAGTGTGTCAAGAAAACCAATTTATAACAAGAAGACAATAGAGGATGGAAAAAGTTCTGAATTAGATAAAATTCTGAAGAATAGTTTGGTCAACATGTGAGTGAAAGCGATGAGAAAGGTTTGTGCATATTCTCAATAGTGTGATAAATCAACAGTAAGATCAGCCAACTGACAACAATGGAAATAAAAAGTTAGGATTCTCATTGCTGCTTATTAAAATGCACTCAAAATCTATAAAAAAAAATTACCAAAACTAATGGGAAATAAAAACACTCGGTTGTTGGTTGTTAAAATGGACCTGAAACCAGTAAACAATACATAATACAACTCATGTTAAAATTATTTTGTTTCTGGCTCACAGCCAGTTTACTAAAAGAAAATTCTGCTAAAATGCATCCAAAATCAGTAAGAAAAAACGATTTTTTAAGTGAATAACAAATGCATTTTTTCTTCTGTGAACCTAGTAGTTCAACATCCAGTGTCATTGCTTGATATAGAGATAAAGCCTCAGTTTCTCCTCATTTGAAACTGGAAATTTGTTTTGTTCATCCAGTTCTCCAAATAAGTGCCCATTATTTTTTTTTTTTCAGAGGTTGGGTCTGCATTTGAACGCGTATCAGCTCAAAGACGAGAAGATGAAGAAAGAGTTAGACATTTATCAACTGGGGCAAGGTAAGTTCAAGTCTTTTTAATGATTAGTTTTGGTATGATTATTGGTTAGCATTGCTAAGCTGCTTAAGTGGAATATTTAACTCAAGGGTGGTCATTTGAGTACTATGTATCTTCTAGAAATATATCCATAATATCCTTTAATTTTTTATGTAATACAATGCTATAAGAAGTCAGCTCCATAAGAATTGTATTTTGTATTATGGTGTATGGTTTCCGTTAGTGACATTAATTTGAAGATTTTAATTGGCATTCGGTAAATCTTACCTTAATTCATCCAACTTAATTGAAGACTTCTGTATTCTTTGAGTTGCTTGAAAGGCAAATTACTTATCAAGTGATGTAACAGTCAGAAAATTTCTGAATACCTCAGTTCCTTTGTCAACTTAAAATGAATACAAAAGCAAGAAATTGGGGTATTTATACAAAGTTCATCATTAAAAATTTAGGTTACCTAATTAGTATGCTGAGGACCTTAGATACAATGCATCGGACATGGAGAGGAATCCAATTCGTGGAATAATTGTCCAAAATCTCAATTAATTGCCTGAGTAGGATCGTAGTACTTCTTAGGATAGCACCAAGTTATTCTTTTCATGGCAGTACCCTTGTACTCTAGTTTTGTCAAAATATTCACACCACAATAGACTTCTCCAACTCTATTCTTTCAATTATGAATAATTCCTTGAAATCTTTTTAATCTGCAGTTGTCTTTTTTTTCTGCATTATTGCCAAGCTGTGACGTGACAGATTATTCGCAAGTTGTTATTGGAATTGTGAAAATCTATTTTAGATGAGCTTATATTGATAATTTTCCTTGAATTTCCAGACCCAAAGATAAGAGAGAAATTCAAGCCTCCATTAGGGCTACAGCAGACAAGAATACAAGATTAACAAGACTGAATTCTGAGCTAAATCAAGAATTAGCAGAGGTAGGTAAATGTGATTTTTTTCTCTCTCTCTCTCTCTCTTGTCTAAGCATAGTAAAGATATATTACAGCAGTGTTGTTTATTTTTATGGCATAAGAAAATTTAGGAAATCCTTACATCATGCAAAACGTGTTGTTAACTACATGAACTACACAATCTTGTTTTTCACAGAAGTCATAAATGCTCTTATGTTGGCGTATCCTTTTATGAGGTTAGACATTTAAAATGAGTTCTCTACACTCTTCTTGGTTTTGTGCTCATTGTTCCTGAACTCTCATCAGATCTAGGCCATCATCTGTCCCCCAACTCCATGAATTCAAGGTGTTTCTGCAGGTCTTTGTGTTACTACTTTCATATGTACTGCTTTGCTGACTAACTGTTCATTGTCCTATCTCATCACATGTCCAATTTCTGGATCGTTAAGGTTTCAGTCATTTTTGTCTCTGGATACCAAATCTCTCCATGAATTCATCATTCATAATATGATCTTCTCATTATATACCACCCATCATTGGAATTTGTTCTCTAGTAATAGTATATTTTTATTTACCTGTAATTCAGCTCTCTCTCCATGTCACCTTTGCTGCTCTCTCAATTCCTTTTCACAGTCCATCTTTCTGTAGCCACTATGCAACCTGAAACCTTCTATAAAAATGTAATGCACTATATTTATTTATTAATGCAATGATATTTATCTTTTTTACTTGAAAGATATCTTGTCAGAACTTGTAATAAAATAATGATAAATAACCCGAGAGAGAAAGTAAAGGGAGGGATAGACTGAGAACATTTCCATTTACAAATATTTAAGTGAGGAGCAAATTCAGTCATGCTCTCTGCTGACATCTGCATTTCATTTGTTTTGGTTTTATTTTTTATTCCATCATATTTATTTATTTATAACCTTTTGACGTAAGTCTTTCTCTGCAGGCTGATTTCCCTTTGGAGGCCTCATGGGTTTGTAGTCTGTGAAAAGAAAGTACTATTAGGATTTTATTGTGATTAAAAACTTAAAATAAAACAAAAATTGTATACTATAATGACAACGCTACACTGGACGTGTTAATAGCATTTAAGCTGAGAACACTGAGGTAAATTCAGTGGAGTGATTTAAATGATTTTCACTGGTATTCATGACAGAATATTGGGAAGTGTAACCTTTGTCAGAGATTAAATCCACCTTTTGCTTTGTCAGCCTAGCTGGTCTTACCTTTTCCCTATCTGTTCCTAATTATTACTTGGTAGTGTTTTTTTAGGGAGATGAAGATGAAATTCAAGGTGATATAAATTTTTACACTTTGGTGGAAAAATGTAGTTGATTGGAGGTGGGAAAATGTGGTTGATTGGAGGTGAGATCAGACAAAGTTTAGAACACAGATTTTCCAGTACTGTGACTTAGTCTCAGCCACCTTTAGGTCATCATACAGAGATTTTCTTGTGCGATATCTTAGCCTGCCAGGCATGCATACCTGCAGATTGGTGTATTTTATGTTCTGTCTATAAATGGTTGAAAAACCCTCTAAAGCAAACATTTTATTCTAAAAAACTCCTTACCTTTAATGGCCTTTAAGAAAGCCCCTTTTGTAATATGACTACCTACGGATCTATTGTTACATTGAAATGGACAATGAGTTTATGGTTTTATGCATGACACTTACCTGGCAGGTATATATATAGCTTATCCTCTTGACGCACTGGCAGAATTTCAAAACTCGCGGCAACCGCTAGTACACTGGTAGTTCAGGTGATGGCCACCCCGTTCCCGTGGCGCTGGTACTTGGAACTATTCCCGTTTTCCTCAGATTTTCTCTGCCAGCCGAACCGGCAACATCGTTGTTGGTTCTCTGTTAGAATTTCCTGCTCGTTGACTGACTTTTTGGATATTGGTATCGTATTCACGAAGTTAGCGTGGCAATCGCATTTTGTTTGGATTTTGATTTAGTATGTCTGATTCAGGAAGTATGTTTAGAGTTTGAGAGTTTGTGTGAAAGAAGGGTGTAAGGTGAGACTGCCGAAATCATCGGTAGATCCACATACTATTTGTAAGAAGTGTCGGGAGTTTGTATGTACGTGGGACAATAGGTGCAATGAATGTCAGTGTCTGAATGAGAAAGAGTGGAAGGCTCTTATGAAGTATGTTGAGAGATTAGAAAAAGATCGGGTTAGAAGATCTGTCTCTAGGAGTGAGAGATCGGGATCTTCGAGTAAGCCTTTGAATGAATCTTTGCATGTGTCTTCTCCAGCTCATTCACATGTAGACGTAGCACCTTCCCCTCAGGTTTCTCCTGCGCCCGTTGCTGTATCTGAGGATACTACTGATCCACAAATCGTGAAAGTGTTCGCTGCCCTTGCGTCCATGGGAGATCAAATTAAACGATTAACAGACAAAGTGGAAGTGTTCGGTGACAGTGTTGTGAAGGGGGCGCCTGATCGTCCCTCTCGTGCTCCTAGACCGAGACCTCTATCAAGCTCCCAGACCCAAGGGAGAAGGCATGTCGACAGTCGAAGGGAGGCGAGAGGGGTTTACTCGCGATCAGTCGTCCATTCAGGCAGTCCTGTTGCTTCCCAGGCTGCAGCAGTACGCCATGGAAAAAGTGATACTGGGAAGTGCCGTTATTCTTCGGATAGTTCGGCTTCAGGAAGGAGTAGGCGTTTCGCGGAAGTATCGCGTCCTCTCAAGAGGTCATACTTTCCGTCCTCATCACAGGATGAAAGGGCTGTTGACCAAGAAGGGTGGAGTAGCCCTGAGATTTTTTCATCGGAGGATGAAGAAATTATCCCTATCAAAAGGAAGAGGATTTCTCGTCAGTTGGAAGTTACTAGCGGTGCGGTGAGAGGTGTTTCTCCGCTTAGAGGAACTCCTCTGCGTAGACCGCAGGTTCGCTCGCCTCTCCGTGTTAGCCCGCGGTGCGTCCTCGATCTCCTCATCATCAGGAGTCTCGTAAGGAAGCGGAGACGAAGGAAGTTCTGCGGGACATGCAGGAGAGATTAGCAGTGATTGTACAATCATGGGAGAAGCCCGAACAACCTTCGGTTAGACGTAAGGACTCGTCTCTCCCGGTTAAGTCCTCCAAGAGGACGCAGGACGTGCAACACAAGCCAGGACGCAGTGCATCCCTTAAGAAGGACGAAGCAGTGCAGGACGCAGGACGCAAGAGGAAGAGTGATGGACGCATGGTGGACGCATACGTTCAGGAGGACGCAGGACGCAGGCGGCAGCAAGTCGAAACTTTTTCTCGACAAGGAAGAGAGGAGTTTTACAAGGAGACAGCGCCGCATTCGCTCTCTAAGCAGGCTCTGCATAAGGAGTCCGCTTTGGAGAGTCATCAGGATCTTGGTTTTCAAGATATTTCTTCGCAGGAGGAAGAATTTGTGGAGAGTGCGGAAGAGGACAAGAATGTGGAAGCTCCTTCTTCGGACTACAAGAGACTAACAGAGTGCCTTCTTTCTTTGTTTGAAGGAGATTTTCAACCTTCAGGCCCGCCATCGCCTTTGTCTCAATTTTCGAAGACGAAGACAGCCAAGAAATCGTCGTTTTTGAAAATGACTTTGTCTATTTCGGCCAAGAAAGCCCTTCAACGCGTAAATGAGTGGTTGAAGGAGAAGAGAGAGTCGGGGAAGACTTCTTTTGCCTTTCCTCCGGCCAAGTTGGCTTCTAAGTCTGGTGTTTGGTATGCTACGGGGGAAAGTCTTGGCCTGGGAGTTCCTGCCTCCTCCCAGGGAGACTTTTCCAACATAGTGGACAGCTCCCGTAGACATGCTTTACATTCAGCCAAAGTGTGGTGGACTTCGTCAGAGTTCGACCATTTACTCAAAGGTATCTATCGGACTTTTGAGGTGTTTAATTTTCTTGACTGGTCGTTGGGGGCCCTGGCTCGGACTTCGGAGATGGAAGATTCGTCAGAATCCGAGTTGCCGAGAAATATCATGTCCTGTATGGATAAAGCCTTGAGAGATGGAGCTAATGAATTGGCTTCACTTTTTACAGCAGGCGTTTTGAAGAAAAGACATCTTTTGTGCTCGTTCGCTGCTAAAGGAGTCTCGAACGCGCAAAAGTCGGAGTTGATGTTTTCTCCGCTTTCAGGACAGCTCTTCCCTCAGGATATCATTAAGGACATCTCGCTCTCCCTCACTCAGAAGGCTACTCAGGATCTTCTTACGTCTTCTGTAAGGAAGTATTTACCTTCTAATGTAATGAAGAAGACCCCGAAGGATACAAAGACATCACAGCAGCCCTTTCGGGGTAGGACTTTTTCCCGACCAGCATTTAGAGGGAAAAGAGTTCCAGCCAAAAGAGGTTCGAAAACCTCAACCAAGCAATGAGTCAGAAGTCCTCCAGACTTGTGTGGGGGCCAGACTTTAGACTTCTGGGAAGTCTGGCAAAGCAAAGGAGCGGATCCTTGGTCTGTAAAGGTAGCGAAGGAAGGATACAAGATCCCCTTTCTCAAGAAACCACCTCTCGCTACAGCTCCGAGAGCCCTAGGGGCTCATTACATCGATTTAGAGAAGAGAGAGGCTCTTTGGCATCAAGTTGTCAGCATGTTAGAAAAGGGGGCCATAGAACCGGTTCTGGATCACGAATCCCCAGGTTTTTACAACCGTCTGTAAGTCAGCTAAACTTGTTCGTAGAAAAGACCAAGTTTACGATGGAGACGAACGATTCAGTACTGGCAGCGGTACGACCAGGGACTGGATGGTAACGCTGGACCTTCAGGATGCGTACTTCCATATTCCGATTCACCCAAGGTCCAGGAAATATTTGAGATTCGTGATCCAGGACAGGATTTATCAATTCAAAGCCCTTTGCTTCGGTCTGTGCACGGCTCCTCAAATTTTTACAAGAATGATGTCGAATGTGACGAAGTGGCTTCATTTGTTAGGAGTCAGAGTCTCTCTCTACCTCGACGAGTGGCTCATAAGAGCACAATCAAAACAGCAATGTCTGGAGGACACGAACATCACATTGGAGTTAACTCAGCAACTGGGTCTGAGGGTAAACCTGAAAAAGTCAAGGTTGATCCCCTCTCAGGAGCTAGTTTATTTGGGGATTCTGATATCCTCAGTGACTTTTCGGGCTTTTCCGTCACCCGAAAGGCAGACCATGTGCCTGCGGAAAGTGCAAGAATTCCTATTGAAAGACCAATGCTCGGCGAGAGAGTGGATGAGCCAGCTGGGGACACTCTCTTCGTTAGAGCGGTTCATTTCACTAGGGAGACTTCACATGAGGCCCTTACAGTTCTTTCTGAACGAAGTCTGGCCAAGAAGATCGCAACCAGATTCCTTCCGGTTTCCAATTCCTTCAAAGATAAAGGAGGAATTAAAGTGGTGGCTAGTTACGGGAGGTTGTCAGAGGGTACGTCACTCCAGCAGAGGAACCCAGACCGGATATTATTTTCCGACGCGTCAGACGCAGGCTGGGGAGCGACGCTGGGCCCTCGGGAGGAGTCAGGCCTTTGGAACGAAGAAGAAAAGGCATGGCACATAAACAGGAAGGAACTGATGGCGATCTTCTTGGCTCTGAAAGCGTTCAGACCGTGGATCAGCGGCAAAGTGGTGCAGATCAACGCGGACAATACCACAGCTCTGGCATATATACGAAAACAAGGAGGAACCCACTCGTTGTCCCTTTGCAACTTGGCGAAGGAGATTCTTCTGTGGTCGCAGAGAGAAAACGTCACCCTGCTCACCAGGTTCATTCAAGGAGAGAAGAACGTCAGAGCGGATCTGTTGAGCAGGGACGGACAAGTGCTTTCCACGGAGTGGATGTTGCATCTTCAAGTATGCCAGAGACTGTGGAAGCTCTGGGGCACACCAGTAGTGGATCTTTTCGCTACCGCAGCGACGAAGAGGTTACCGAACTATTGTTCTCCAATCCCGGACCCTCTTGCAGTCGCAGTTGATGCCTTCCTACTAGATTGGACGGGTCTAGATGCGTACGCTTTTCCCCCGTTCAAGATTTTAGGAAGGGTAATGAAAAAATTCAGAGAAAGTCGAGGAACAAGGCTGACTCTGATAGCCTCATACTGGCCGGCACAAACGTGGTTCACAGAGGTACTGGAATGGACAGTGGATTCTCCGAGAAGTCTACCCACGAGAGTAGATCTTCTCAAACAACCCCACTTCGACAGGTTCCACAAGAACACCCTCGCTCTGGGTCTGACTGCGTTCAGACTATCGAAAGACTTGTCAGAGCGAGGGGGTTTTAGAAGCAGCGAAGGCAGTTGCAAGAGCACGAAGGCCATCAACTATCAAAGTGTACCAGTCGAAGTGGGAGAACTTCCGTAAATGGTGTAAGAATCGGAAGATTTCTTCATCCAGTACCTCTGTGACACAAATTGCAGATTTCCTTCTATACCTGAAGAAGGAACTGGGTTTGGCTAATCAGACAATTAAAGGTTATAAGTGTATGTTGTCTGCAGTGTTTAGACACAGAGGTTTAGATCTGTCCAACGACGCAGATCTTAGAGATCTTCTCAGATCTTTTAATACAAAGAAGGATCGACTTGCAGAACTCCTTCTTGGAATTTGGATGTCGTTCTCAAGTTCTTGGAGACGGATAGGTTTGAACTATGGGCAGTTCGTCTTTGCGAGAGCTAACGAAGAAGACTATTTTCTTAGTAGCCTTAGCTACAGCTAAAAGGATTAGCGATCTGCAAGCTATTGACAAGCAAGTAGGTTGGAAGCACAACAAAGCAGTTTGTTCTTTTCAACAGGAGTTCTTAGCAAAGAATGAGAATCCTTCGCATCCGTGGCCAAGATCATTTGAGATTGAAGGACTGGCTGATCTAGTAGGGCAAGAACAAGAAAGGGTTCTTTGCCCAGTAAGAGCCTTACGGTTTTACGTAGAAAGAACAAGAAGCATTAGGGGACTTCATGTTTCTCTGTGGTGCTCTGTTAAAGATCCTACTAGACCTATGTCTAAAAACGCGATGGCTTTCTTTGTAAGAGAAGTCATTAAAGAAGCTCATTTACTTTGTCAGGAAGAATGCTTCGGCTTGATTAAGGTTAAAGCTCATGAGGTGAGAGCAGTAGCTACGTCCTTAGCATTCAGGAAAAATTTAGCCCTCAAGGACATTATAGATTCGACGTTTTGGAGGACAAACTCTGTGTTTGCCTCTCATTACCTTAGAGACGTGAAGACAACTTTTGATAATTGTCAAACGTTAGGCCCGTATGTATCCTCAGGTACAGTACTGGGCAAAGGAGTTTCCACCCCATAACCTAATAACATGCTAGATTTTTATTTTAATTAGGTTATAGTGTTTTTATGGTTGTCTGAGAAGGTTAATACCAGCTCAGTTTTTGGTGTAGTGTTTATTATTGTATGTGTGTGTGGTTCAGGTGACTAACTTTCCTAGCATGAATGCCCGTGGTAAATGAGGGCTAGGGTTCTCTGTCAGCAGATTGGTCATGTCCAGTTGTCAGACCCTTGTTGTTAGCTTTCTCAACAAACAGGTCACATCCTAGTTGAGAGCTACTAAGGTTTAGCAGGCTAAGAGGCAGGACCTACGAAGTCAGCTACCTTAGCAGGTAAGGAACTTAATAAATAATTTTAAAAATTTAGTTAATTTTTGAATTATGACGATGTTGCTGTCTGTGACCCACCTCCAAATGTGTCAATCAGCTATATATATACCTGCCAGGTAAGTGTCATGCATAAAAATGATATTGTTATGATACAATAAAGTTTTTATGCATACTTACCTGGCAGGTATATATAATTAAATTCCCACCCTCCTCCCCTCAGGAGACAGGGTTCAGAGAAAATCTGAGGAAAACGGGAATAGTTCCAAGTACCAGCGCCACGGGAACGGGGTGGCCATCACCTGAACTACCAGTGTACTAGCGGTTGCCGCGAGTTTTGAAATTCTGCCAGTGCGTCAAGAGGATAAGCTATATATATACCTGCCAGGTAAGTATGCATAAAACTTTATTGTATCATAACAATATCATTTTGTGCTTTTGATTTTTGCCACATTCATAAATTTTGATATGAAATATGACACTATTCATTTATTTGGTAGTGTCATATTTTAGTTTCACTTTTCCTACTTAAATAGCCTAGAGTTGTATTTATTATCATTCTTCTAATTATGGCAAAACCCAATGTACTCTTGCTCTTTGTTTTCAGGTTATGGAGGAAAGAATTGCCTTGGAGATGCAGTTAGAGCAGATGAAACCCTTTTCAAGTTAGTCATATAGGTAACCCTCCCCCTCAGAATTTTATCAGCAGAATTTGTCCATGTATAGAAAGATCTTTACCAGAAAATTTTATAACTTTTCAACATTTGGGAGGTTTGATTTATTTGTTATATATATATATGCTGTAGGGAAGAACTATTTTTACATTTTAATATAAGTAGTTTCATTGATTACTTGTCAATTTTTGTAAATCTCTTTTCTGTCAAATTCTGTGTTATATATATATAGATATATAAGGCTTCAAGAATTCCGTATTTTACATTTCATAATTTTTAAAATTACCCTATTTAAAAAGAGACTCCAGTTTTATCCCAAATGTTGTTGATTATGGTAAGAGTATTTGTACATTTTTTGTAGTGTTTTTCATTTTATTTA
>NC_061101.1:15525787-15551373 GCF_015104395.2 Macrobrachium nipponense | reverse complement strand
TAAATAAAATGAAAAACACTACAAAAATGTACAAATACTCTTACCATAATCAACAACATTTGGGATAAAACTGGAGTCTCTTTTTAAATAGGGTAATTTTAAAAATTATGAAATGTAAAATACGGAATTCTTGAAGCCTTATATATCTATATATATATAACAGAATTTGACAGAAAAGAGATTTACAAAAATTGACAAGTAATCAATGAAACTACTTATATTAAAATGTAAAAATAGTTCTTCCCTACAGCATATATATATATATAACAAATAAATCAAACCTCCCAAATGTTGAAAAGTTATAAAATTTTCTGGTAAAGATCTTTCTATACATGGACAAATTCTGCTGATAAAATTCTGAGGGGGAGGGTTACCTATATGACTAACTTGAAAAGGGTTTCATCTGCTCTAACTGCATCTCCAAGGCAATTCTTTCCTCCATAACCTGAAAACAAAGAGCAAGAGTACATTGGGTTTTGCCATAATTAGAAGAATGATAAATAAAATACAACTCTAGGCTATTTAAGTAGGAAAAGTGAAACTAAAATATGACACTACCAAATAAATGAATAGTGTCATATTTCATATCAAAATTTATGAATGTGGCAAAAATCAAAAGCACAAACCATAAACTCATTGTCCATTTCAATGTAACAATAGATCCGTAGGTAGTCATTAAAGGTAAGGAGTTTTTTAGAATAAAATGTTTGCTTTAGAGGGTTTTTCAACCATTTATAGACAGAACATAAAATACACCAATCTGCAGGTATGCATGCCTGGCAGGCTAAGATATCGCACAAGAAAATCTCTGTATGATGACCTAAAGGTGGCTGAGACTAAGTCACAGTACTGGAAAATCTGTGTTCTAAACTTTGTCTGATCTCACCTCCAATCAACCACATTTTCCCACCTCCAACCAACTACATTTTTCCACCAAAGTGTAAAAATTTATATCACCTTGAATTTCATCTTCATCTCCCTAAAAAAACACTACCAAGTAATAATTAGGAACAGATAGGGAAAAGGTAAGACCAGCTAGGCTGACAAAGCAAAAGGTGGATTTAATCTCTGACAAAGGTTACGCTTCCCATATTTCTGTCATGAATACCAGTGAAAATCATTTAAATCACTCCACTGAATTTACCTCAGTGTTCTCAGCTTAAATGCTATTAACACGTCCAGTGTAGCGTTGTCATTATAGTATACGATTTTGTTTTATTTTAAGTTTTTAATCACAATAAAATCCTAATAGTACTTTCTTTTCACAGACTACAAACCCATGAGGCCTCCAAAGGGAAATCAGCCTGCAGAGAAAGACTTACGTCAAAAGGTTATAAATAAATAAATATGATGGAATAAAAAATAAAACCAAAACAAATGAAATGCAGATGTCAGCAGAGAGCATGACTGAATTTGCTCCTCACTTAAATATTTGTAAATGGAAATGTTCTGTCTATCCCTCCCTTTACTTTCTCTCTCGGGTTATTTATCATTATTTTATTACAAGTTCTGACAAGATATCTTTCAAGTAAAAAAGATAAATATCATTGCATTAATAAATAAATATAGTGCATTACATTTTTATAGAAGGTTTCAGGTTGCATAGTGGCTACAGAAAGATGGACAGTGAAAAGGAATTGAGAGAGCAGCAAAGGTGACATGGAGAGAGAGCTGAATTACAGGTAAATAAAAATATACTATTACTAGAGAACAAATTCCAATGATGGGTGGTATATAATGAGATGATCATATTATGAATGATGAATTCATGGAGAGATTTGGTATCCAGAGACAAAAATGACTGAAACCTTAACGATCCAGAAATTGGACATGTGATGAGATAGGACAATGAACAGTTAGTCAGCAAAGCAGTACATATGAAAGTAGTAACACAAAGACCTGCAGAAACACCTTGAATTCATGGAGTTGGGGGACAGATGATGGCCTAGATCTGATGAGAGTTCAGGAACAATGAGCACAAAACCAAGAAGAGTGTAGAGAACTCATTTTAAATGTCTAACCTCATAAAAGGATACGCCAACATAAGAGCATTTATGTTGATGATGACTTCTGTGAAAAACAAGATTGTGTAGTTCATGTAGTTAACAACACGTTTTGCATGATGTAAGGATTTCCTAAATTTTCTTATGCCATAAAAATAAACAACACTGCTGTAATATATCTTTACTATGCTTAGACAAGAGAGAGAGAGAGAGAAAAAATCACTTTTACCTACCTCTGCTAATTCTTGATTTAGCTCAGAATTCAGTCTTGTTAATCTTGTATTCTTGTCTGCTGTAGCCCTTATGGAGGCTTGAATTTCTCTCTTATCTTTGGGTCTGGAAATTCAAGGAAAATTATCAATATAAGCTCATCTAAAATAGATTTTCACAATTCCAATAACAACTTGCGAATAATCTGTCACGTCACAGCTTGGCAATAATGCAGAAAAAAAAGACAACTGCAGATTCAAAAGATTTCAAGGAATTATTCATAATTGAAATAATAGAGTTGGAGAAGTCTATTGTGGTGTGAATATTTTGACAAAACTAGAGTACAAGGGTACTGCCATGAAAAGAATAACTTGGTGCTATCCTAAGAAGTACTACGATCCTACTCAGGCAATTAATTGAGATTTTGGACAATTATTCCACGAATTGGATTCCTCTCCATGTCCGATGCATTGTATCTAAGGTCCTCGGCATACTAATTAGGTAACCTAAATTTTTAATGATGAACTTTGTATAAATACCCCAATTTCTTGCTTTTGTATTCATTTTAAGTTGACAAAGGAACTGAGGTATTCAGAAATTTTCTGACTGTTACATCACTTAATAAGTAATTTGCCTTTCAAGCAACTCAAAGAATACAGAAGTCTTCAATTAAGTTGGATGAATTAAGGTAAGATTTACCGAATGCCAATTAAAATCTTCAAATTAATGTCACTAACGGTAAACCATACACCATAATACAAAATACAATTCTTATGGAGCTGACTTCTTATAGTATTGTATTACATAAAAATTAAAGGATTATTAGGGATATATTTCTAGAAGATACATATTACTCAATTGACCACCCTTGAGTTAAATATTCCACTTAAGCAGCTTAGCAATGCTAACCAATAATCATACCAAAAACTAATCATTAAAAAGACTTGAACTTACCTTGCCCCAGTTGATAAATGTCTAACTCTTTCTTCATCTTCTCGTCTTTGAGCTGATACGCGTTCAAATGCAGACCCAACCTCTGAAAAAAAAAAATAATGGGCACTTATTTGGAGAACTGGATGAACAAAACAATTTTCCAGTTTCAAATGAGTCAAATGAGGAGAAACTGAGGCTTTATCTCTATATCCAAGCAATGGCACTGGATGTTGAACTACTAGGTTCACAGAAGAAAAAAATGCATTTGTTATTCACTTAAAAAATCGTTTTTTTCTTACTGATTTTGGATGCATTTTAGCAGAATTTTCTTTTAGTAAACTGGCTGTGAGCCAGAAACAAAATAATTTTAACATGAGTTGTATTATGTATTGTTTACTGGTTTCAGGTCCATTTTAACAACCAACAACCAAGTGTTTTTATTTCCCATTAGTTTTGGTAATTTTTTTTATAGATTTTGAGTGCATTTTAATAAGCAGCAATGAGAATCCTAACTTTTTATTTCCATTGTTGTCAGTTGGCTGATCTTACTGTTGATTTATCACACTATTGAGAATATGCACAAACCTTTCTCATCGCTTTCACTCACATGTTGACCAAACTATGCTTCAGAATTTTATCTAATTCAGAACTTTTTCCATCCTCTATTGTCTTCTTGTTATAAATTGGTTTCCTTGACACACTGTTAGCAAATAACCAAGTTTTATTTTTTTTGTTTTTTTCTGTTTCTTTGTGGCATAAACAGCTGAAGAGCCAAGGTTGCACAATTCACACAAGATTCTCACCACAACACAACAAAGTTGCCTCAATTTTTTCAGAAGTTCAACCTTACCTTAAGTATACAATGTAGTATATGTTGGCGCTTTAAATGAAAAGCACTTCCTTTATTAATTGGTGCCAAGGCTGGGGCTAAAAGTGATTCAACCCAGGAATTTTAAAATTACTCTGGCTAAAATTAGTGCTGGATTAGTGATGGACCCAGGTTAACAATGGCCAAATTGCTGATTACGTACCTGTACTATGGTATAGGAACTCATCCTCACACAAGCTGTTTGCCTACTCAATTGAAATCTAAATGTAATACGTACTGGAGCAATGAGGCAACAAAGTCAGTGTATTTAAGGACCCTGAGTGATATGTCTTTCTTAAATTTGTAATTCTTGGGCATTTTGAGTTCTGAAGGTGAAAATGACATTATCTGAGTTCCAGATGATTGAGTTACCATCATAATTTAAATTTTCCTGTACAGGAACTTATTTCAAATTCCTTCACTTTACAGTAAGTACTATATAAGTAAATGCACAAATCCTGATTTTTCTGGATAAAAGCCTTATTAAAATTTGAAAAATACTGAAAGATCAACATACCCTAGTATGCTACTGAGTCTTGGCTGGTGTTAACTCTCATGCCAATGGGTCAATTTCTCAAAATAACACCTGTCATTTTCTACTAATAACATGAGCAGCACTGGCAATAACTTGTACTTCATGGCAGATATAGAAATGTCTCCAGAGAAGACAAAAACACATGGCACACACACTACTCAGACGACCCAGGCACATTTGCTTCAGCAATTACAGTAAGTTAACACAATTTCATCAATACAAATCATCAAGTGGTATGCACTTACACAAAAGTCTTAAAGGAACAGCATACATGAAAGCAAACACAACGTAATCAGGCCATGTAATGAAGCCACAATACAAAGCACTACTTATTAATAAAAAAAACAAGTGTATTATTACTTTATTTTTCTTTGCTTATTTTTCTGATAATTCTTTTGTATAATTATACAAAGAAGTCAGAAAAAAAAATAAAAGTAAAAAATATAATCACATAAAAGTAACAATAGGTAAACCTGATGAAGTCTCTTCTTATAGCTACCTAATGCCTCGACAAATCAACACCTACTGATGGGTCTACGTAGTCCATGTCGAGAACAGGTTACTCTTAGCTCTTCTGATTTTTTCTGTCTATAATGACATAAGACAGCATTTGGGTATGCTGTCTGGTCAAACTAGAACTGTGAAAGAGGGCTCTTATGACTTGACAGGTTTGTAGTGAAACAAAGAATATTTTTCATTATCATTTCACTCATATTAACTCGGCTGGTTAACCTCAATACAAATTTATTTTTATTTCAAACGGTATGAATAATCCTACAACCAGCTATATAAAAAAGAGCATCATTAAAGGACGGTCGAGAGTAGTGGAGAGACTGAATCTGAAATCCCGAACAGAAGACAGAAAATCCTCATTACCTGGATTAGGTTTTTTGTATACTTCAAAAGCAGATGTTCTGGTGTGCTCCACACCAGGCCGAGATTCAAAAGTACGGGAACCGTCTCCTTGGCTTTCTTCAGTGCTTGCCATGTCACCATCACTCTTCTGATAAATCAGTTTCTTTGGTGAACTCTGTCCAAATACATGAGTTACAGAGTTATAAAGAATATAATAAATTTCTCCAGTAAGTTTAATGCAAAACGGTTTTCATTTTTCAGAACAAATTACACAATTGTAATATTTGCAATAAGAATTTATGAATATCAATTGTTTCTACAAATACCATATATATATTCTAATTTAACACAAATTTTATAGAGCACTCCATTGTTTATCAAAATAATTCAGTTGAGAAATATTCAATAGTTTTCAAAAACAAAATACCTAGCAGTATATGGACTGAACAAATCTTATTCATATTGTACTCAACATTTTCACACTGACAATATGTACTTAAACTGCTTATAGAAAAAACCTACTACTTCTTTATAATCATAAATTAGCTTCTATCATTATTGAGGTGGGCACCCAAAAATTATGATCATTAGCTACACAGAGATCAGATTGTTTTGAGGATCACTTGGAGAGAAAGTAAAATAAAGGACCTACAACCAAGTGTTCAAGGAATTTCACTGGATTATTTAAGTAGGCTAATACCCTTGAGAATGAAGTAAAAGTCTACATCTTGTAGGTGAATGAAAACAATCAGGAAGAGAGAGAAAATGTAATGTCTCTTCTACTGGGGGAATTATACGACTCAGAACTATCAGTTCCATTGTGTACATACTCATCCCCTTAAGCAGATAATCACTCAAACGGAAGTAACAGAACTGGATTGACCTCCTGCTTTTAAGACTGCTAAGCCTTAATTCTTTTGAAGGGAACCAAACATAAGAATGCCCCAATTTCATGAACAGTCACTCTCCACAGTGAGATTTTTTTTAGATACATATTAGAATATGGCCAAAGTATGGTTTGTCATAACCAGGGGATACCATGTTCTTGGAGGAGTTCACTGCTTTTGGGTTGGTCAAAAGGAAGGGATTAGCATCATCCTCCTTAAGATGTTTTGTCCTTTAAATACTGCAAAAAAACAGCCCTCACAGGACAAGAGGTTTACTGTTTTCAGATAGGAGGGCTGGAATAGCAAAAGGGTCAGTCATCTCATTTTGATTGCTAGATATTTTCATTTTGGTTACAAACTCAAGAGATAAGAAAATAATGGTCAATGTTTAACATGGAACAAAGCTATAAAAGTTGGATAGTGAAGAAAGGGGAGGGCACCGCAATAGATAAAATGTAAAAGACAGTGACCAATACAGCTGAGGCAGATGGGGGAACAGCAAAAATCTTACAGCCACCTCTGATATGCCATGTATGACACACAGTGGGTTGCACCTTCACAAGGTAGCAGCTCTAATAAAAATGCAAGTAATCTGAGACAAAGTAAAGGGACTCCAATGGAGTTACAGAAATGAATGTTCAAGATGCTGAGGATACAAGGAAGTCAGTTTAAATAACCCCCACATGGCTTTCTGTACACAGGAGATTGAGCAGGGATAGTCTGGGACTCTTATGATGAAAATGGTATCTGTAGTCAGCACATAAAAAAAGGAAAAAGTCCAATTCTGATGGAAACAATACAGATCTCTCAACCTCAAGAAACCATGGAAACCTTATGCTTGATCTTATGGCACCCAGTGTCTTTATCACTCATGGATACAAAAATACTTCCGTATAGAATACAACTAAATAGTCATCTCACTAAGACTTGCACTCCTTAAAGATATCCTGTAAATGGAGGGACATAAAACTTTTTTTGTATTTCTTCATCACTGTCACCTGCATGGTTACAATTCAAAACTAAAAATGGGAAATACAAAAGACATACAAGTGGAGACCGGAGAACTCAATAATACAATGAAGAAAATGAATACCGATTCCAAAATATGCTGGACCAAATTTGTGAAAAGAGAGGAGAAAGTTTACTTCTCAAAAACTACTCAGCCACTCTTGTTTCTACTCAGGTCATACAAAAACAGCAGCACTGGTGCGAGAAAAGGGATCTTCCCCAAAAGGGCAGCATGTCTTACTAGATAAACCAGCAACTGGTGAAGTTTTAATTCTGTATTTGGTATACTTTCAATGAATGGTGCAGACAGAAAAACAGTATAAACATGTCAATGTAAAACAACCGTATGTACTAAATATTTTCATCAAATTTAAACATAAGCATAATCATTTACTTACAGCTCCAGGTGATGCCCTGGGTGGAACTGCAGGAGGTGCACCTAGGAAAGTGTTTCGGTCTGAAAAAATGGTTTGAACAAGTTTCTTGGATGGAGAGGAGGAAGGAGGAAAGTCAATTATCTACAAAATAAAAGAAAAATGTATGAACCTGGTATAAATTGCTAATGTTCTGGACACAATGAAAATAAATGCCAGATAACAACCATAAAATTCATACTAAGCATCTGATCTGTAGTCACTAAGATTAAAAAAACAAACAAACAAACCCTGTGGTAGATAAGAAAATGGTAAAATACAATTTTTTACACTATAATACAAAGAATCATTTGTAATACATGAGGAAGTCCATACAGAAAGCCACTTTACTTTTGAGTTACATTACATGATGAATAAAGTATATTCATGATACTCTGTAAGTATATGAGACAAATGGAAACTTCAGAATAAAAATCATTATTTTCAATACCCTCCATTGTGCTAATTGTTTCAAATACAAAGTACAAGTTAAAGGATAGACATAACAAAATGCACTGACAAAAACAACTTGCTTGTACATTTCCTTTCCCTAATGTGACCAACTCGTAAATAAAAAGTCTAACATCAACAGGGCTTTTCATTTCTACCCTATTGCATATTAGTGTTCTCAGCCATAAATACCAACAAAATCATAAATCTAATTATGTATTGATTAATTTCAGGCTTTGCACCTTAAGTACACAAGGTTAGTACACAAACCTTACAGATTAAACTTATGTAGAAAATTATGCATACATGTATACCATGGAATTATGTTATGATTATGTCATTTGCTGCATGATCATCAGCGTACATCTAAAATTAAACAATGGTCATACTTCAACTTCTAATCTGCAGATTAGTGACCCAAGTTTTAAGCTTTGCTTAAAACCTGCCTTTACTTGCTCGGAACTACAGCATTTTACACTTCATTTAATAAGTAGTACTCTGCATTATAAACTGTCCCCTTTTACACAGATGTATGCTGCAATTGCAAATAAGTACTGTACATTTGTCTGAATTTCTGGCATGTACTTAAAAAAAAAAAAAAAAAAAAAAAAAAAAGACATCTAAATTCAACTAAAAGCTTACTAATGGGAGGTTACTACAGTAAAAAGAAATTGTAACTTACTAAATTTGTTGAGATCAAGTGAAGACGACCGTATGTGAGTTCTTGCTGGCCTTGGTGGTGGTGGAGGTGGAGGTTCCTTCTTTCCTCCGGGTAATGGTGCACTAGGCATCATTGGTAAACTTGTTGGGCCATACATCCTGAGTCAAAAAAGATTCTGGTTGTAATCTACGTACTTAGTCCGTAAAAATTTACTAATGGTATATATTTCCAATTACAATATCATGTTAGTTAGTAATATAGACATAACCCGCATACTACAGTATGTACATTATTTTTTATACAAAAACGAAGGTGACATTAAAAGTTTTCTTAGTCTTAATGACCTATTAATTTTGCCACTTTTACACATGGCTTTCATGCATTGTATATTTACACATTAGATAATACTAAAATGAATCATCATTTCTTATGAGTATTGTTAATATCTAATAATAGTCTAATTAAACTACTACTGAGAGAAAGAACCTCACCCATTATCATCAGGAGGGGTTCCTCCAGAAGCCTGAGGTGGTGGTGGTAGACCTCCAGCTCCAGAACCTATCCAAATAAGAGAGGAAACTGAAAAACCTTAACAATAACAAAATTAATAAAATGGCACTGGACTTGTAGTATTTCTTTAAACTACTGAGAGTCGATTTACAAAAACGTACTATACCTATGTTTAAATAAATAAGAATTATTTGAAGGAACCAAGAAAAAACAAATATTCTTAATTTCCTAATCCACTCCAATATCCAACAATGCAGTAATTAAAGTTCTCGTCCTCATAATATTGCTATGACTTTTGTCAACTTTTCTTGTTTTTACTGTGTTCATTGTTTTCCAGCTTAGCTATTTTTCTCTTGATCTTGTAATTAGTCATTTTGCTTTTAATGCCTATTTAGATGATAACAGGTTTAAAGGCACGGTGTGTTCAGATTAAGCTACCTATTTCTGCTGCGCATACTTATTGCGCAGCATAAATGAGGATTTACAAAAAGAGTCTACTTTTCATCCATCTAAATGTGATTCCTTATCAACAATACAGAATTCATAAGATTTAAGAAAGTAGAATGCATGTGGCTGCAGGATAACTTTAACCACCAATATTCCAAAAGTAGATCATGGTCTTACATATGTAGAAAAACAAAACACTGATACAATAAAAATAAAGTAAAATATATTTAACTCATTCATTCAAATCCAAACCTTATAAAAAATACCTATCAGTAAAAACATTTACATAATGAACACACAAACAGGGATGATTAAACAATGATGGATGATCCTAATACCACAGCAAAAGTTAGCTTTATGAAAAGACTGACTGTTTAATAACTTCCAACAAGATGATGAGCTCAGTCATGTTAACAGTGACAATCACACAACAAGATGATGAGCTCAGTCATGTTAACAGTGGCAATCACATAATGCCAAAAGGATAATTAAAATTCTGAATATTGTTCACTTTTCTGCAAGCAAATACATAGAAATAAAACAGTAAGGTAGGAGTTTTGAAGGACTACCTGTTATATCACTCTAAATTTCATAAAGAAAGATTCATTAAAAACCACCTGTGCTAATACTCCATATTAACGAAAAAATTCTCAGCATTTGCTAAACAACTTTGTCACAAAAAAATCTAAATCTCAATCCTAGTCCTTACCCGCTGGTTTTCTAGGCAGAGGCCGTTGTATAGACTTGATGTCTTGACTTTCAGGTGTCTTTTTAGGACTCGGTTGTAAGGGAGGAGAGGTCGTAGAAGGTGCTGTCTGTGGAAGATCATTTGAACTCGCCGCTGCAGCAGAAAGGTTATTGGGAGTTCCAGTATTATCGGGGCTAAAAGATGCAGGACCCTCCACATCAGGTACATCTAACCTTTTAGATTCTGGAGTCAAGCGAAGTGCTTTGGGGTGAAGAATCTTTGGATCCTACACAGGAGAGGTAGAACAGGGTACTTTAGAGTGACATAAACAAGAACAAAAAGAATATATTCAAATTATAAATAAATCAGTATCTACAGATATATGACACAAAAATAACTAGGAATGTGATAATCACTGGTATGGAAAATGACATTGTTATGATACAATAAAGTTTCATACATACTTACCTGGCAGATATATACATAGCTATAGACTCCGTCGTTCCCGACAGAATTTCAAATTTCGCGGCACTCGCTACAGGTAGGTCAGGTGATCTACCGCCCTGCTCTGGGTGGCAGGGCTAGGAACTATTCCCGTTTTCTAATCATAATCTCTCTTCCACCTGTCTCCTGCGGGGAGGCTGGGTTGTGGGTGATTCAAATTTGTATATATCTGCCAGGTAAGTATGTATGAAACTTTATGTATCATAACAATGTCATTTTCATACATTCAACTTACCTGTCAGATATATACATAGCTGATTGACACCCTTTGGTGGAGGGCAAGAGACAGCTAACTAACTGACTAGACAGGTAAACAACATATGTTGTAGGTATAAATAAACCTTAGTTCCTACCTTCTTAGATGGAAGACTTCGTGGCTACTGCCTAGGAGTCTGCTTCATCTCAAGAACCTTAGCGAGATAGTGATCTGTGGCCAAGAATTCTGTGGATCTGTCGATGGGGTGGTCTCTTCCACTTACTCGACAGAATCCTAAATGGCGTTTGTCAATGGGAGCACATCCGCTTATATGACAACACGCACTAATTTAAGGAGCACACAACCAATCCCGATCACCCGATCCTAACCCGTGTTAGTTCTAAGATTGCCTCGAGTTATCCCCAAACTCTTTGCAAACAACCACAAACTCGAAACTCATACATACAAAAATAACAAATTTTTTGTACCCCTCTAATAGTCAGATGTCACTCGATTTTCAAATAAAGAGAAGTGAAGGCCGCCTGAGCGACAACTGACACTCCCATCAATCGAAAACCCGAGAACACATCCGACAAGAGGCGTTACGTACATAATTTAAGGATTGGTGCTTTCTCCTTTACCCAGAACCGTCTGTGCTGACACAAACGGACCTAACGAAAAGCATTTTATCATACGTAACTCGTACGTCTTTTAAATAATGGGATGCAAACACAGAGTTGCATCTCCAATAAGTTGTGTCCAAGATGTTCTTTAGTGACATATTTCTTTGGAACGCCACAGAGGTTGCGATTGCTCTAACTTCGTGGGCTCCCACTCTTAGGAGATTAAACGAATCATCTGTACACTTCTTATGAGCTTCTGTGATAACACTTCTCACAAGAAGGCTAATGCGTTCTTGGACATTGGCCTTGTGTTTTAGGGGTCTTTCACTGAGCACCAAAGACTTTTCTGCGAACCAATCCCAACTGCTTCTTCCTGTCCAAATAAAATTTTAGAGCTCTAACTGGGCACAGGGATCTTTCCGCCTCTCTGCCCACCAAGCTAGACAGTCCTTTAACTTCGAAACTCCTGGGCCAGGGATTCGAAGGGTTTTCATTTTGGCCAGAAAAAAGGGACTGAAATGAACACATTGCGGAGTCTCCTTTGAAGCCAACTCTTGATTCAAGGGCGTGCAACTCACTGATTCTTTTTGCCGTTGCAAGAGACATCAGAAACAAACACTTTCTAGTGATATTGCGGAACGAAGCAGTGTGAAGAGGTTCGAATTCATCTGATGACAGAAATTTTAGAACTACATCTAAGTTCCAGCTTGGAACCTTAGGTTCGCGTGATTTAGATGTTTCGAATGAACGAATGAGGTCGTGTAAATCCTTGTCATTCGTTAGATCTAATCCTCTGTTTCTAAAGACTGCTGAGAGCATACTCCTGTACCCCTTAATAGTTGTGGACCGAGAGATGCGACTCTTGCCTAAGAAATAGAAGGAAATCTGCAATTTCGGTCACAGAGGGCACTGGAAGAGGACAGCTTCTTCGACCTACACCAGTTTCTGAAAACTTCCCTACTTCGATTGGTACACTCGCCTCGTAGATGGTCTGCGGGCTCTAGCAATTGCATTTGCTGCCTGGCGAGAAAACCCCCTCGCTCTGACGAGTCTTTCGATAGTCGAAAGGCAGTCAGAGCAAGAGCGGGTAGATTTTGATGGTACCTCTCGAAGTGGGGTTGTTTGAGCAGATCTATTCTGTTTGGAAGAGATCTGGGGAAGTCCACTGTCCATTCCATCACCTCTGTGAACCAGATTTGAGCTGGCCAATACGGAGCGATCAGAGTCATCTTGGTTCCTTCGGATGCCACGAATTTTCGACTACTTCCCCCAGTCCCCCATATCTTGAACGGTGGGGGGGAAAAGCGTAAACTCTATTCCTGACCAGTCCAGGAGAAAGGCGTCTGTTGCATAAGCCCGGGGATCCTCCACCAGGGCACAAAATGTCTCTATCCTCTTGGAGAGGAATGTGGCGAAAAGATCTATTTGAGGCTTCCCCCAAAGGCGCCACAGGCTCTGACAGACTTCTGAGTGGAGTGTCCATTCTGTAGGAAGGACCTGGAATCTCCTGCTCAGTCTGTCCGCTCTCACATTCCTCCCCTTGAAACAAACCTTGTTAGAAGAATTACCTTCCTTTGTTCGCCCAAATCAGTAGATCCCGTGCCAGCTCGTACAGAGCAAAAGAGTGCGTCCCTCCTTGCTTCTTGACATAAGCCAGAGCTGTCGTATTGTCCGAATTTATCTGCACGACTTTGCCTCTGACTAAGTGTTCGAAGCTCTTTAGCGCCAGGTGAATTGCTAAGAGACTCTTTGCAATTTATGTGCCATGACACCTGTTCTGCCGACCAGGTGCCTGACACATTCTTTCTGGGTCCCAATGTTGCACCCCAGCCCGCCTCCGAGGCGTCTGAAAACAATGTCAGGCTTGGGTTCCGTACTTGCAGGGACACTCCTTTGTTTTCCTTTAGTGGAAGCAACCACCACTTCAAATGTTGTTTTATTTCTTCCGATATTGGAAACGTATCCGATAGCTGACCTGTCTTCCAACTCCAACTTCTTCTTAGGAAGAACTGAAGCGGTCGAAGATGTAATCTCCCTAGGCGAAAGAACTGCTCGAGCGAGGAAAGGGTTCCCAGAAGGCTCAGCCATTCCCTCGCCGAAGTGCGCTCTTTCCCTAGAAAGTTCGATACTTTGGCACAGCCTTTCTTTAGTCTCTCTTGCGATGGAAAAGCTCGAAAACCCCGAGAATCCATCTGAATCCCCAGATAAACCACGTTCTGGCTGGGGATCATCTGAGACTTCTCGAGGTTCACGATCAGTCCCAAAGACTTTGTCAACTCCAGTGTTATTAACAGGTCCTCCAAACACTGCTTTTGAGACCTGGCTCTGATGAGCCAGTCGTCCAGGTACATTGAGACATTTATCCCTTTCAAGTGTAGGTGTCTCGCTACATTTTTCATCACGTCTGTGAAAACTTGAGGAGCCGTGGATAGGCCGAAACACAGGGCCCTGAACTGATAATTTCTTCCTTCGAACATAAATCGAAGGTACTTCCTCGACGAATGGTGGATCGGGATGTGGAAGTATGCGTCCTGAAGGTCTATGGACACCATCCAATCCCCTTGCCGTAGTGCTGCAAGGACTGAGGCAGACGTTTCCATGCTGAACTTCTGTTGTTCGACAAATTTGTTCAGCGCACTTACGTCCAGTACCGGTCTCCATCCCCCCGAGGCTTTTGTTACAAGAAACAAGCGGTTGTAAAACCCCGGGGAGTTGCAATCCAGTACAAGTTCTATTGCCCTTTTTTCCCACATCTGTTCCACCATTTGCCGAAGAGTGTCCGTCATCATCTGGTCCCTGTATCTGGCGGACAATTCCCTCGGAGATGTTGTCAAGGGAGGAATGTCCTTGAATGGGATGCGATACCCCTTCTTGATGATCGACATCGTCCAAGTGTTGGCTCCTAAGTCTTCCCAGGCTTTCACAAAATACTGTAGCCTGGCTCCTACGGGTGTCTGGAGGACGGAACTCTCACTTCCCTTTCTTAAAGGCACGGAAGGAAGACCTACCCCTCTTATCGGTTGACTTCCTTCTGGCGATCGGTCTAGTTGGAAGACCTCCTCGAAAGGGCTGTTTCTGAGCTGGGTGAGCCACTTTCTTCTCCTCACTAGCCACAGGCCTACTCTTCCTTGATGATTGTCTAAGGAGATCCTGGGTGGCCTTTTCCGTCAGAGAATGCGCGATGTCCTTCAACCAACTGCGATGGAAAAAGGTGTTCAGAGAGAGGCGCAAAACAATAAGGCGGCTCTCTGCGAATGCGAGACGGCCTTTGTGAGGAAAGCACTGTGCACCGCTCTTTTCTTTAACACTCCTGCACCATATAGCGAGCATACCTCAGCTGATCCATCCTGAACAGCCTTATCAATGCAGGCTAGGATACAATTCAGGGTTTCTGGGTCGAGTTGTTCATTTTCTTGAGATTTCTTGGCCAGAACCCCAAGGGACCAATCTAAGAAGTTAAAAACTTCTAGGATGCGAAATAGACTCTTGATGAGTGGTCCGTTTCCGAAAGCCCCCATGTAACCTTTGCTGCATTCAAGCGTGCCTTCTAGACGAATCCACCAAACTCGAGAAATCTGATTCGGCTGAAACGGACAGAGACAATCCTATATCCTCTCCCGTTTCGTACCAAATTCCTCTCCTTCCTGTAAGTTTGACGGGAGGCATACAAAAGACCGTCCTTCCTAACTCCTTCTTCTTCTTGAACCAGGAGTCAAGAGATTGTAGCGCTCTCCTCATAGAAATGGCAGGCTTCATTTTGAGGAAAGAGGAGGACTTGAGTGGTTTCGTGCTCGAAAACTGCGAACGTGGCGAAGGGGGAGCAGCTGGTGTCAAAGAGTCTCCATATTCCTCCAACAGCAGGGACGAAAGGACTTTATAATTAGAAGATCCTTTCATTTCGTCCTCCGAGGCATCTTCTGGGTTAAGAGACTCGGAAGGAGAAGGTTCTCTCCTTTCTACTGACTCCTCTCTTACTCTCTTACGAGTGTCAGGTTCACTTTCAGCAGGCGCATGGCGCCTGGAAGGCCCATTTTTCCATCAGGCGCCCCCTGGCGCCTGGCCAGGCGCCATTTTCATCAGGCGCCTGGCGCCTGGCAGGCGCATTTTCATCAGGCGCCTGGAGGCCTTTGGCAGGGCGATTTTTCAGCGGGCCTGGCGCTGGCAGGCGCAGAGCGCCTCGAATACTCCTGGCTTTCAGCAGGCGCCTGGCGCCTGGCAGGCGCAAAGCGCCTCGAATGCTCCTGGCTTTCAGTAGGCGCATTCTGTTCATAATACTCCTGGCGCGTGGAAGGAGTATTAAGTTCCGCATATTCCTGGCGCCTGGGAGGAGTATAAGCTTCGTAATACTCCTGGCGCCTGGGAGGAGTAACTAGTTCAGAATACTCCTGGTGCTTGGGAGGAGTATCCGTCTGATGTTTAGTAGGAGCTTTCCGTCTTATAAGTGCTCTACTCCTAACAGGATCTTCCTCTTCATCCAGCTCTTGGTGCTTGATTGAAGATCTTGAATGTTGTCCTGTCTCGTTACGCCTACTCGGAGTCTGGCTTCTGGTTGGCGCCCTACTCTTGACAGGAGTAGCTTCCTTTCCTACCTCTCGCCTGTCTAGCGCACCGCCCCCCCCAGAGATGGCCGCCTGAGCGACAACTCCCCTGAGGGATGCGTCGCGCCTGGCAGGAGATAGTTCTTTCGATCTTTTAATAGGAAGCCTATCATCCTTCTTACGAGTAGGCTCCTTATAACGAGTTCCTACTAGCAAGGCTAATTGCTCTTGCATATTCTTCAAGATTTTCTTGGTTGAGGAATCTTCCGATTTAGGAGAGGGAGATCTGGAAGGCGCTCTAGGATCTCCTCCATTCTCAGAGTCTGACCGTATTCTCGCCCTCTTTACTACCGAAGGCGCTCCTCCTTCTGAGAAGCGCTCGGGACTCGAATTGATCTCATGTTCCGCAGGCGCCTGGCGCCTGGCAGGCTCTTGCATACTCCTCTTCAAAGGACGGGAAAGATTCGACTCCTTCCACCCTCTTCTCGGAGAAGGCGAACTCGACGACGAAAAGCACTCTCGTAGGACCCTCTTATAGCGGTCTTTAGCAGTCGATACGATCGATTCTGCCGAAGGGACGCCTGATCGTTGGGGATTCTCCACAACCCCCGTACGGCTTTCGACTTTCCTTCTCCTCCGGGCCAGGGAGCTTGGAAGAGGTCTAGGCCTGGGAGCGTCGCAGAGACGACCAGACGCCCCCTCCACTACACTGGGGACACTAATATCACTGTCACATTCACTTTGCTTACCTTCCAATGCTGCGACTTTTTCCTGCATTTTCTGAAGGGAAGCTCTAAGTTCTGCTATTTCCGAAGCCGAACTAGAGGGATTAGCCATTTGTGAACGGGCTGAAACAGAATGTTCATTATCATAATAGGAAGAAGCTACAGAGCTAGAAAGTAGATCATGAGAGGCAGACCTTCTATGGGTTTTCTTCCTCTCTCTATCTCTCTCTAACTTCTTCAAGTAAGAAGCTAGATTCTTCCACTCTTGTGCACTCAGATTCTCACACTCATTACACGTATTCTCAATTGAACATTCAACCATTCTACACCCTCTACAACTAGTGTGAGGATCTACCGAAGCTTTCGGAATCCTCACCTTACAGCCCTCATTCACACACACTCTGAAACTAACACTAGAATCAGACATATTCACAAAATCCAAAAACCAAGTCCAAAAAACAGTCCACGATAGCGAATGCCAAACAACGATCCAAGTACGTCACCAAATATCAGCGATAGATGATCAAAAGCTTTGCGAAAAACGAATTCTAGTCAGGAGGAAGTAACAACAATGTTGATACAGCCGGCGACAGAGAGATTATGATTAGAAAACGGGAATAGTCCTAGCCCTGCCACCCAGAGCAGGGCGGTAGATCACCTGACCTACCTGTAGCGAGTGCCGCGAAATTTGAAATTCTGTCGGGAACGACGGAGTCTATAGCTATGTATATATCTGACAGGTAAGTTGAATGTATGAAAACGTGCTTTGTAAGACAGACTGTTCCCTGAAAATTGCTGTTGAGGCTTCTTCCATATTTAGTTCAGTAACTACCAAGAAGTGTTACATTTTCAAATATTGTATGTGGAACTGCTGTTGCCTGCACTTTGATAACACTAGATCATTTAAACTTGCTCAAGATCATAAAATCTATATTCTTATAAGAAAAAATCAATGAAAAAATACTTCTCTTCAACAGATATAAAATCTTGACTTAAATGAGACTGGTATCTAAAGGTTACTTGCAAAAAATTAATTCTAATTTTTTTCTGAATTATTAACAGATAGTACCGAGTCCTCCGCCTAAACTTGTGGTGCTTAATCTACTACTCTGAATATAACTAACAAAAAACAATAGAAATTCAAGCAAAGCTAAGACTGGATGCTACAAAGTTCTAGCAACTAACAGAAAATAATGATGATGCCCAAATCCATGTACGAAGATGAATAACCTAATGCTATCACAACTGACCAGTCTGCATGTAGTAATAAGAAGCAATTACTACAACAACTGACACTATACATTAGGGTTTCATGTATCTGTGAAAGACCAAGTACGTTGGATAATGCAAATGATGGGGTTTTTGCTGTACCAAACACCAACAAGGTACCTTGCAGGTTATGAAATGTTTCATAACTCTGAGGTTATCAAATATGTGAATTATGAGCACTCACCTGTTCCACAGCCGACTTTTGAAAATCAAAATTGACTGGCTTCAGTCCAGGTGATGTACTAGTAGGGGAATCAACAAACTTCGTCCACTGAGGAAGAAAAAAAAAAAGAAAAAAGGGAAAAAGTTACTTTAGAACACTCCTCAGTTACTATAGTTACCTTATTAAAATCTGATTTAAAATTTATATTGCATGAAAGTTTTATAACTATCACAATATGGCTACTGAAATTTGTAAAACTAGCCTGCAGAATTGGCACTATGTAAATAGGAAAATCTTAAGCGCTATAGCCAACAATGAGAAGGGATATAATGCAAAACGTGATACATCCACCGATACGTATAACTAAATCATAATAATCGTATAACTAAATCATAATAATCCAAAAATTAACAATTACTGTTAAATAAATAGAGATGTGTGTCCATACTAAGAAACAAAACAAAAATCAGAAAATAATGGCACCTGCAACTGGTGAGAGTAACACCCACTGATGTCAAAGTCAAAGATCAAATTAAAAGAGAAAAAAAGTATTGAACTGGCAAAGCAAATAGTATGTGAATGGAAGTGAATCTTGGAATTTCTGGGAGTAATTTGTGTGTGTTTACAGACTGATGCACTTAGGAGAATCTTGTCCACTGGAAGTGTTCTTCTATTTGCTAAGTGTGGAGTGATGACTATACAGGATAGGAATACACATACTTATGTGACAAACAAACAGAAACTTCACCCTCACATCAACTGTGTATCTACTAGATACCAAATGTTTAGCTCAACTGCAGCTCACTAACTCAAGTGCACACTTAAGGACAATGTCACTGTCATAGCTTCAATCACCTATTCAACACTTCAATTGTCCACTTAGAGAACTTAGTGTCATGGTATAAGTAAAAAGTGACTTCTTGAAACAATACACTACTAATCAAGAAACACAAGCCAGATAAAATACTCACAGCTGTGGCTTCTTTACTTCTTGAAGGTGAAAGGGGATCTGGAGTTGTTCTTGCTGCAGTTTCATTGTCTGGTGCAGCAGATGCACTTGCAACATCTGAGGAGTTCCCGGATGCAATGCAATTCCCTGCTTCACCTCCACTACTTCCACTTCTCTGTAAATGTCAGGTATAAATATTAATTCAAGCTTTATACACACAAATACGACCACTAAACTGAAACAAATATAAAATAAATGGATCACTACCTTTTTTTTATGGACCAAAACTTTAATGCACTGTGAGACACTAATTTATAACTTAACTGTGTGAACATGAATCTAAGAAGGGGTAGGCACTAACAAAAAAAAAACTAATGGCTTTAGTTGTATGCCCGTGGAGTGATGTTCTATTAAATTTTATACACTATATGTGTTTTATTACACTGAATGAGCCTCCTTACATACACAGTAACTGAGAAATGGCTGGAGCCCAGAGTCCCTTCCTGTCGGTTTTAAAATATCCACTCATGATTTACCTTTTTTTTTCTCACATAGCTTTGCATGGCTTCATGAAAACATCATTCTGACAGTTATAAACTAAAGGAAGTCTGATTACCCAAATAATGTTACGGCATGATTGTAGCCTAAGCTATTAAGTTTTTACATTGTCATTCAGTAATTTTAGTTAAATGAATACACTGTAATGTTTCTATTCATTACTTCTATTGTTTTATGGCCCAGATAAACTGCAAGGCCAGGCTCAGGTTTTAGGGTAGCCTAACACAGGCTAAGCATAGGAATATTCCTTGACAGCATTAGCGATGAATCCCATGAAGACAGCTTAGCTCTAGGTGTCAGCTTTAAGGTACTGTTTCAATAAACACTTCTCAAGGGGAAATTTCACACTTACCTCTTCTACCTGGTGTTCTATCGTTTGATAAAACATGGCAGGGATAGTACTAACAGTGTGCTTTTGTGTGCCATACTGAAAATGGAATTAAAAGTTATTTCACAAAATCCCTTCAGCCCAGATTTGTTGCTTTATCCTTTCCATTTCATCTGTTTCTTTTGGCCCCTTCTTATCTCAACAATACCTTACTGCAGCTGTCAACTCTTACATCAAATCAACTTCTTTGGGCAAATGCTGAGTCTAAGAAATGGGACTCAGTGGTCTCAATACAGTAATTTGTGATAACACATGATCATGTATACATATTCTGGGTAAAATAACTAATATATCGATCATTCAAAAAGATTCATAAATTTCAGAAGAAGTCCCACACACTAATAAATAAGATTCATCTTACATTTGCCCAAATACCATATGAAAGAGGCTGGTGGCACTTTAAATATTCCACCAAGTACCATTCTAGACTAACAGGTCTGATCTGATGGATTGGTTCTTCAATGAGCCGTAACATTGGAGCAAGGCAGAGTGAGAGAAATTATATTGTTGGTAACAAGTAGTACTAGTTACAGGCACCAAATTTACTATAATCTGCACATGGGAAAATGGCAGATTTTCAGAGGCTGAGCATATTCTCACGTATCAAGAGATCCTTCTATCCAAAATAACCATGCATTACATGAATCGATAAGACAGAAAAAATAGATGTGCATCTATAGTACCTGCATTAGAGGATTAAGTGATGGTGGAAGGGTTTCTGGCAATTCTATGTGATTTCTTCTTAGGACTACGAGATGCATGGCAGTGAAAAACTCTTCTAATGATAATGCTCCATCCCTAGTAACATCTGCAAGTTGCCTGAGGAATGCAAGAAGAAATTTCAGTAATTGAAGGTTTCACAAGTGTTCATTAAACATAGATACAAAGGATTCACTGTAGTGTTTACAGAAAAAAACTTATTATAAACATGTCACTATCTAAAAAGAAATGCCTGTGTTCGTGATTTTTTTTCTGATAAGAAAAAACATATATGTACTTTAACACACTATGGTCAAGTTCTTCAGGAAGAACTGAAAGTAACAATGAGTCACATATGAGTACCTGGGATGGTAAAAAAATATTCAAATTTCCTATAAAATACAAACCACTTAACACTGGACTCAAACTAGCAAATGGCAACATCTGGAATATCACAAGTAAGCACATGGAATGCAGCATGGTACCAAATGGAAGAATTCTTCGAAGAAAGATGAACGAAAAACTGGCACCAAAAGTTAAATGAGTTTCTGCTACTTATACATTTCAGTGTTTTAAAAGTTAAAATAAATTTCTGCACGTATGAAGACTGAATAATGAAGAATAAATCAGTTCACCCTTCTGTGCAGAGTTGGTATCAATGACTTCTCTGAGATTGGTCAGTTACCTCAAGATCCATTAGTTAGTTACAATTCATGTACAATGCATAATAACAAAGCTAAAACATGCACTGTAACTCAGCATAAGTGTAGCCAAAATACCACAGTTTTTATCCTAATTTCTGCCTCAAAGATCCTGTTAATCGACCCAAAAAAATCTTTCATTGCTAATTTGAGCAAACAAATAAGGATTCAAACTTCCTTTGTCCCAGCACCAACTAGAAACACCTAAGGTGGATAGTACAAGTACGAGGAGGAGCCCTCTTCTCACTTTCAGCTGATCACTTTTTACTGATCCTGCAATGTATGATTGCTGAAATCAGTCACAGGAAGTGAGTACAGAGGATATTTAATACAAACTCAACAACCACCAAACACTCAGCATTGAAAGCCCAAGAAAACTGAAAGGAGTGAAAGGAAAAAGAATAACACTCACTTCACTCTTGACTGCTGTGCACACTGTCCCAGAAGTGAGGAAGTGCAACTGGCACAAGGGAGGGGAAGCTTAAAAAGGGGAGATCCTAACTAGCATACCAAGTAATTATCACTGGTATTAGTCTTAAAAAGTAATTTACACCAAGACTCATAAATTTATAAGAAATATTTTCTATGGACTGAAAGTGCACTCAATATTTTACATAACCTAAATCTATGATCCCATAAAAGTTGATTAATCGTATAAGATTTCCTTATTATTTTACTATATAAAAAAGAATTAATGTATTTTTTCTTACCAGATTTTACTCAGTTCATGAACTGGCAATTTTGACTTTTCAAAAAATTCTTTGGCATCATTTCCAGAGAGCAATGCAGTCAGATCTCCTTGCATAGACCGAAACTGTTCAGTGTAGTAATTCCTTTGTTCTTCGGTTATGGTCCACACATCATATTCCTCCTCGTCAGATGACTGATGGTCAGAGGAGTCTTCCTCTGTTCCCAACAGTTGTCTGTGTTCATCATTAACTGAAAGCAGAAACATAATTATGAATAAAGACTAATATAAATACAAGTGTTTCCATTATTTTAGTGGTCATGTCATTATTCGCAAGAAAAATCCCTGCTCAAGACCATTTGAATGTTTGACTCATACTGTTTGAGTAACATTGCCATATGAAAACCAAAATGATAATAGCTTTCTATAAAGTACATATATACACACATTAAATATATAGTGTACTATACAAGAGATATTATCAAAATTGTTAATTATGAAATTCTTTACAGGGGAAAATAGAAAAATTACATATTTCTGTCAGCTTATTTCTTCTCCATGTTGTGGAGAGTGAGAATATGATAATGAAAACTAAATTAATTAAGTATAAAGAGAAATATACAAAGATGATAACAATACATTTTCAAGAAATGCAGATAAAATGTGTAAAATAAATAATTTTTATAGCAAACCATCATTTACAGTAACACATTCATGATCTTCACGACACCTAGAATCAAAAGTAGTATAAAACCACCTGCTGGACAGCTAGTAGCACTGTGTATGCACTAAATGGATTTGGATCACTGAAGAGAAAATAGTTGTTCTCAATGGTAAAGGGTGCCAAGTTTGGTTTTCATTACTCGGAGATGCATCCTTGCTATCAATTCAGTAATGAAGACAGACTTCTTCCCTCTACCCATGGAAAACCACTTGCAGAACATATCTTGTCAGTTAACTAGTCTCTAAGGGATCAAACCAAAGCAAGACCATTCAAGATGATAATGCAATAATGGGGGCTGATGAATTGATAGGGACCAAAAGTAAACGAAATAGCCACTATATGTAGTATTTGGTTTGGGCACACTACCTGGATAAAATAACCAAACCTCACCAACCAAGCCAGGATCCTTGCTGATAAAAAAGAAATCCAGCAATACCTGTTTGGTCAGAGCAGGGAGGGCTCTCAGGTTCCATACTTTTTAGGCACTGATTATGAATAATCAATGAATGACCAATGAGAGGACTTTGGGTCCTAAGACAAGCAATCTAGGTGATGGGACTGTTAGTTTTCAGGCTGCTGGGTTTGAGAGTTAAGTAATACATTAAGACTCTGATGGTCAATCCAAAAGTTCCCACTTGTATACCTGAGCGTAGCAACAGATGAAAGCAGCAATAACTGAGTTGCACTTGATCTTTTTGTTGAAGCTAATCATGACCATTCCAGTCACCTGGAGGCAAACCATGGGGAAAATCAAAGCCCCATGACCTCTGCCCTATTGCAAAATGTGACAAGGAATTCTGCTATTATGGTCATTTTCATATTCAAAAGGTAAAAGCTTGAAGATCTGACTAGACTGTCTTGCACAGTAAAAAAAAATTCTGAGGATAGAGGCTAATGAGGTTGATCATTTTCTGCATGATTTCCCCAAGTTTTACTAATTACACAACTCAAATAAAGATACACAATAGGGGAACACTGTGATTTTGTGATTAAATAGAGGCAGGTTTAATTATTAAAATGAAAACCTAGGAATACAAAGCTTTTTATCAATTAACATTGACACAAAAATTTAAGATTCTTACCGGCCTAGAACCCATCAATCTGAGGTGCAGGCATGGGCTGCTAGTCAGCCAAAAATTAACTAATATTTTAGTTTTGAATGAGATAATCGGGATTCAAGAAGATCTTGAATCTGGGAAAATATGAGATGGGAGTGTTGTAAAAACTCTAAAATTAAGGGATCACAATGCTACACAGCTGCAGCTACTAAGGGAACACTTTGCATACCATACGCTCATTTACATCACAGGCTTTGATGTCTGTAATCAGAACTCTAAGCACCATACACAATCATAAAATATGTCAAAGATTAACAAGGACATTCCTCTTCCATACAAATTGATTTCATCTAATACTAATGTAATATTTAACATGGGGTACAGTAATGCAATATTTAACATGGGGTACAGTAATGTAACATAATCAAATTAGTGCTAACTTAGACCATGCCAGTGAGTGTGAGCTTGACTCCAGCTCTTTTCATGAACACTATTAGTTGGGGTTGGAGAATCAGATGCAGGTGACGATACAGAAGGGGAGCGGGCCAGCATTCTTGCCGACGGGTCACTCATCCTCTCATCTGCCCCATCAACATCTTCACTCTCCATCATGCGATATCCACCATCAACCATCTGCAAAGGAAAATAACCATGTCTGTGAAATAACAACAAACCTGAGTACAATACATAATAGGTAGTTATTTTCCTCTATACCATTTATACATCCACATACGTATACACATACTGATGGGATCTATTAAGACAAATAATGGCTATTAGTATATGTAACATGATAGTATCTTATCAAACAAAACATTTATTAAAATGATATTGTTATGATACAATAAAGTTTTATGCATACTTACCTGGCAGGTATATATAATTAAATTCCCACCCTCCTCCCCTCAGGAGACAGGGTTCAGAGAAAATCTGAGGAAAACGGGAATAGTTCCAAGTAGCGCCACGGGAACGGGGTGGCCATCACCTGAACTACCAGTGTACTAGCGGTTGCCGCGAGTTTTGAAATTCTGCCAGTGCGTCAAGAGGATAAGCTATATATATACCTGCCAGGTAAGTGTCATGCATAAAAATAAGAAGCTACAGGAATGATTCAGAACACTGAAAATGCATTACGTGAGATGTGTTGCAATCAGAATCGCTGAGCTGGATAAGGTCTGGACTCGATGCATATTCCTTGGAAGTGAAAGTTAAACTGTTTTCTGAAAAATTGAATTAATGTAATACAGTAAATAGAATAAAATTTCCTGGCATTTTCTGGATGGGTCTAATTGCCAGAAAACAGCTTTTAATTATAAAATACAACATTTATCAAAT
>NC_061101.1:15450787-15520787 GCF_015104395.2 Macrobrachium nipponense | reverse complement strand
GTGATAAAACTATTAAAAAAACTAAGTATGAAAATTTTTAGTGGTTTTTCTTAAGTTTTAACTAGCGAAATAGGCTGTTTTTAGCGCTTTTATAGGGGTTCCAAACATTCGCGGATTCTAACTATTCACGGGGGGGGTCTGGTACGCATCCCCCGCGAATACAGGGGGAACACTGTAAACACAAATGAAATAACATTGCTAAACTAATTTTTATTTATATTTTTTAATCAGTTCGTAGTTTAGAAATAATGGTGAAGCCTTTGGAAGGTTTTGATAGCTTCCTTCTGCTTGATGATCGTGGATATTGTAGAAGGATTTCGACCATACTCGTTTGCCAAATCAACGATACGAACGCCACGTTCATGCTTTGCTATAATTTCATGTTTTGCTTCCATCGAAATAATTTTCTTGGGTTTTTCTTATCACCTGCTTTGTCTTTAGCTTTGGGACCCATGGTTAATAATAAAATAGACAAAATAACACGAAAAATAGGCACAAATACAACGAACTAAACAACGACGTGTTAACGATGCAGCAACAACAAACAGACTGAATGGTGAACGCCATTTATCGGTCGCCTATACAACTATCAAATCGTAAAATCGTATCTCAAATATTTCGTTGTATATCAAAGCACATATTTTCGCAAATTTTCTGTTGTATCTCAAAACATTCGTATATTAGGGCAATCGTATGTCAAGGTTCCAGTGAAATTTGATCAGAGAGAGAGAGAGAGAGAGAGAAGAGAGAGAGAGAGAAGACAATGGTCTCGGGGATTGACGTAACGTTTATTTTCTGAACAGATAGGACAGAGAAGTGTTCGTTTCATTAAACAGCCTCCTACTCATGCCAGGAAATGTTTTGTTGATACTAGTATATAAGCCTTTTTAAAGATACGTTTACTTTAATTAGTCTAGATGATACGTAAATAGTAATCAACAGTTCTTGTAGCCCTCAAGATTTGGCAAAATCACTCCAGGTTGTACATAAAACTTCAAGAATGTAGTGTCACCAGAGGATTACAATAGTTTTTACCTTCAAGAACCAGCATTTTTTTTATGAAAATAACTCCAGGTTGTACATAAAACTACAGGAAACAACATGTAGTGTAACCAAAGGATTACAAGTAAGGTTTTTATAACTTTTTATTAGTTTAAGACATATTTCCAAACGTCGTTCCGGCTTACGACGATTTTCGGGTTACGACGCGTCTCAAGAACGGAACCCCCATTGTACCCGGGGACTGCCTGTATGTGTATAATATATTATATAATATATATATATATTATATACATATATATAGATATATATATAATATATAATATATATATATATATATATATATATATATACTATATATATATTATATATATATATACATATATACGTATATATATACATACATATATAATATATATATAAATAAAGGTATAAGCTAAGTAAAGGGCGTTTGAACGTCGAAAGGTCTTGCGGAAACTCCGTTGTTTATTTTCCCTCACCACGAACCACAAAACATAAGGAATTAACGTTTATTTGGTATCAGTACTTTAGCCCGCTGATAACATGCGGGTCAAACAAGACAAGAATGCTGAAAGTACCAAGTACTTTACAAAAATAAAATTAATTTCAAAATGTCAACCCCAAAGCAGAAACAGAGTAAACAAGCCTAGTGGTATGCTTGCCTGTTACCTATTAATATAGCTTCATAACAACAGAAAACATTATTTTAGTTATCAAAATCCCCTCTGAACTATGAAGGGATGGTAGTCTAGAAGGTTCTGCATAACCTAAGATTTTTCATAATAGGTATTCAGAGCTTTTGTTTAATCTAATGTGCCAATAAGTGCTGTATCTTGAGACAAGGGGTATAAACAAACTAAGAAATGGCAGAGGGCACCCAAAGTCTCCTTAGGACTCGATGGGGAAACCTGCTGGAACAAAGTTAAGGCCCAATGCCCTAAATAAGGTTAGGTTAAGGAAAAGTCTGGTTAGGATGTATTATATTTTTCCAAATTTTAGCTAAAAATCATACTGATACCCTCCAGTCTGTAGTTACTCTAATTCTGCTGTCAAATCAAGCTTGACTGGCTACATTATAAGGTCAAGTATAGGCCTAGTTATATTCAAATGTCAAAGGCTACCCAATTCCAAAGCAACGTTCCTGACCCAAAAGAAGAACCATTTACACATTTATTCTTTGGTAGATCTTTAAGAATTTTAAGTAATATTTATTCGGACAACTGTAATTAACCCCCAAGGGCCAGTACTAAACACGGTGAAATACATTAGACGTCCCCAATCCCTAGTGGATGTCGTATCCGCGGTTACGTTTCTTGCAGGGTAATTCTAAAGAATAGTTCTGCACGAACTGCAAGGAACGTAACAGCGGATACAACATCCACTAGGGATTGGGCCATCCAATGTATTTTGCCGTTTTTAGTACTGGCCCCTGGGGGTTAATTACAGTCGTCCGAATAAATATTACTTTAAATTCTTGTTCAGTAAGTAAAATAACATAGGAAAACGCCAATTGCCATAGTCTAGGCCACCGCGGATTGCTTCTGTAGAAATACCTATTCTTTTTCTAACTTTAATTGCCCTACAAAGTAAAACCCATTAAATTCTCATTGCACTTGGAAATTGAAAATCTGGTTTTTCTATGTTTCTATGTGCGCTCTGGATGTTTCCGATGCTTATTTCGTTAGCAAATGACCTAACCAAACACATTTAAACTAACTTAATGAACATAGTCCTTCACCAAATGCAGAGTCTATTATAGTTAGAAAATATTCTGTGACCTTACATTATCTGATTGAGAATTATCAATAGGCTTAGGGTCCTGGTATTTCACTCATTCTGTGTTTTCGCCTACCCAAAACCCTCACTATTCCACTTTTGATCCACCAAACTGTAGGATAGGTATAGCCTAAGGGGGTCCACTACCTTTGAAAGTAGCCTAATTACATATTTAGGTATATTTAATAAAGCGAAGGTCAAAAACGTTCAAAAGCACCCATTAAAAAATAAGGAAAAACATTTTCAAATCCAAAACGCAATAGGCTAATGACTTAAAGTGTAAAATAGGCTAATAGGGTACCCTTTAAAAAAAACAGTTTTTCATGCCGAGGTCCCCATATAACCAAAGTTAGGTGGAGTCAAATTTAGGCATGGGTACTGTAAATATAGGGGAAACATCAGTACAGGCCAACCCTCATCACGGTAGACGGTCTTATTCACTCGATATTTAATTGGTGAAACATGAATACAATTGCAACTCTAAGCATACCATTTAAAAGACTGAAGTTTCGTCAACATATTGTGATATATGAAAGCCCCATACGAACTAAAATAAGCATGTGAGCTCTTCGTAAATATGTTTTCAAGGCAGTTTTGAAATCCAATATGGCGGCTACGTTTTTCATGGACGGTTCTCATCAGTGACGGACACCATCTTTCCCCAGCCTTCCCAGCACTCATTTGAACAATGTTAGCGTATGTATGTAACGTTTATTGATCTTACTCAAGATTGCAGTTGTAATCAGCACAATAAAACAACATTTTGTTGCCTATATTAGTGAAAGTATGAAACTTGTTATTCCCGGGGTTATGGTTGGAACTGAATTCATTCTTACCTTGTAATCGGCGTTTTTATCCTTACTGCCATCACAACTGAAACTCCACAGTGCTTATTTGATTGTTATTATACACATTTTGGTCTCAGTTCACTCCACATTGCACTTTAAACCCGTTGCTGTTCCTGGTTTCTAAGCGCGCGCGCCATAAACACAATTACAAATAGCAGACGACGACAGACGACGACAGACGACGAAACTGCAAAGTTTTATTCCCTAAACTGTTTACTTTACTCGTTATTTAGTTTAAATTTACATTGTTATTTAAAAATTTTGATTTAATTCATGTATATTATCCCTTTTTTGCAACCAAATTACCCCGAAAAATTACAGATATTTCTAACGTAGATAAAATCAAATGTTTCTAACGTTTTCGTACATCTGGCTGCCGAAAACCATAGAGGAACGAATACGGAAAAGTGCATAGAGGAACGACTACGTTTTTTTTTTTTTTTTTGCTTTTTTGTTTTTGCTAGCACTTTTCATTGATTTCAGTCTTTTTTAGTATTTTGAATTCTTAAATAATCGTATGCCAGAAAATAAATGTAACCTTTAATGTTTGCATGCTTTAATGTTTGCATGCTAAGAATGGCAAAATCATCGTTGCCACATTAGTGGAGCTTCACACATACGCCGTTCCATTATCCTGTTAAGCGTCCGCCCCTGATGAGCTCGCTGCTAACGTACCGTCACGCTTTTTTTGTAATCAGCGATCATAGCACTGATGATAGTTTTTTCAAAGTTAATATTGATTTTTATGCTTGTTATTCATACTGTAATTAACTGTAGGAAACTCTCTCTCTCTCTCTCTCTCTCTCTCTCTCTCTCTCTCTCTCTCTCTCTCTCTCTCTCTCTCTCTCTCTCTCTCTCTCTCTCTCTCTCGGAGTCCAGTCACTCGGCAAAGAAAAGTCATCTTCACTCCCGCAATTGGAAGAAAAGTTTGTATCATCACTGGAGGATTCAGAACTAGAGCTCTCATCATCAAATAGGTTATCAATATCACACTCCTCATCTAGTATTTGATTGATCTCACCTAAAGAAATATGCCTCCTCTTTGGGACAATCATTGTGAAAGACGCGAAATCCAATTTGTCTCGATAAAACGCCCGAAGCGTATTGAAAGAAAACCAACAGGGACAGGCAGTTTTCTAGCATAAGCGACCACCAGGAAAGAGTTGCCAGGCTGGAAATAAGTTTCCCATGTGCTGAGAGTGTTACCAAATGATGTTCCTACACTTTCTATACGAGTAAACGTATTATTACGGGGCTGACGGCTTGACAAGCACAGTTAAAGTCTTGAACGTAATATCCCGTTGAAGGCGCTACCGAGTAGATCGCGGTAAACGTATTATTACGTGGGTGACGCTTAACAGGTTATAAACTGTTTCCATGAATTCTAGTTGTCATAGTAATGCAATAATGATAAAATTGCTATTTATGTATATATACTTCCAATACATAGCCTAATTTCACCAATTTCAACGTTTTGTGTGTAGTCTTATACCCAGTTTGGAGGGTCAACACATACCGAATGGCAACAGAGAGAGAGAGAGAGAGAGAGAGAGAGAGAGAGAGAGAGAGAGAGAGAGAGAGAGAGAAAGGAAGGCGGAGGAACGAAGAAGAAAAGGGATGGCGGTGGAGGGGGGGGGGGGGTGGGGAGAGGGTAGGTGGAGCTTTATACGCGTGTTCGTATCCATTTCTGCATAATGGAGTTTTTGTCTCTTGGTACAAGGACAAGTGTCGTTATTCTTTACGATTAGTGATTCACGATACCCTTATAAATTACGGCACTGGGTGTAATGCACTATAGCAAAATCTCGTTCTGTTAAGAGTGTTCGTTACAGAAATAGGTATTGCCCAAAAACGTGCTTGCACTGTCTCTGAAACCCATAGTAGACATGCTGCTAGTTGTCAATCAAGTTTTTATAACCAAGTATTTTTTACAAGCTAGCTATTGAATAAATTTGTATTTTTCTCAGTCAAAACATATGCCCCTCAATGCTAACTTTCTCTTTTAACGACTTTCTGGTCATTGCAAATTCGGCCCCATAATTTCTTATGGTGCGAAAACAGACAAGAGGCCCATGGACGAAAACGATTGCGTCACACTACGGCGATAATCCAGCAGTAAAACATCTTCATATATCCAAAAAGTAAATAATAAAGATATATATGCGCATTACGATTATAACAATTACATGTATAGCTGATAACAATCTGCATGAATAACTGGTAAACTGTTCTGCAATGACAGTTGAGTATAGCAATTATTTACAATAGGTACGAAAGTCAAGATGTCGTGACGTCATAATACAGAACTTGAAAGAACGTTCTAATTCAGAAAAATAATTACTTAAATTTGAGTCAGAGTCGAGTTACTTTTTCAATAACGAATATTTTCAAATTAATCATCATAAATATGTAAAATATTGATGTTTTACTACTTATTTAAAAATTAGCCAAGAGCACGCTTCTCGTCATCTTCTTTACCCCAACAAGCTGTTTACGCCTGGCTTGTTGTTGATGAGAAATCGTGTTTCGATTGTTGTGATAAAAGTGCTCCAGCGTCTGTGGGTACAAGTGGTGTGCGGATTTATCACAGGAAATGGTTAGTTTATTGACACAAGCTACTCCGTAAACATCGAGATGGCGTCAATCTTCTAAATACCTCGAGTTGTAAGTAAAATGTTGAACGCGTTTTGGTGAGATTTCCACTGCGTGGGCGCCATTTTCAGTACCCTCTGTTTAAATCTGTTTAAATCTTAAAAATTTGGCCTTAATTTCTAACTTTGGAGAAAATACTTACTTCGAAAGGAGAGTAGAGGTCTTTAGCTCCTTTTCTCACCAACAACAAGTCGCGACTGATGCCGATCTCGGGTGTCAGGACGCGTTATAATGTACTTTTTCGGAGGGTGGCTTGCACTGATGGTAGCTGGCCTGCGTGGCCTGCTTTGATGTTTTACCCTAGGCCTAGCCATCAAGCTTGAATCCTATTAAAAAAAACCTGCCAGATTAACTAAATATCAACACTGAAGGAACCACGGTCACCTTGCAAAAAATTATATAGGCATTGCAAGACTTAAGTTACCAATCGGCGGTTAGGCTGGTTCAGTAGTTTTCAAAAACACCTGGTAATCACCCACGCCAGACCTGGCCTAAGCCTAATAGAAAAAAAAATAGCCGCCATTGCCTTTGGACTCTCGTAACAATTACCCACCTGTGATAACACTTCAGGAGATAACTTCGACGCCCTAAGAAACTCATGAAATTGATTCAGGGGAATAACACCAGAGGCTTCGCTGTCTAAATGTGTAAACAAATCTCCATAATATTTCGTTTCGTTATCCGTGTAGGTGATTTCATCCATTGTTAACTTATTTTCTCAGCTGATTCTCTAAGCAACACTCCAAAAGTGTTCTCCCGACACCGTCAGTGGATTAATCATCATCGGAAAAAAGAACGACGGCCGTTTTCCTTAGGAGTGACTGTGGTTGTTGACGTCTTTTACTTGTCAGACATATTTGTTGACAACTAATCACTGTTGCCAGATTTAGTTTCTGGAAGTGCTCCTCTCCGGCTCTAGTTTTCCACCTTTCACAAGTACGACTGCAAGCGTTATTTATGCAGTAATCAACAATATCACCACTATTAACATTATCAAAAGTTAAACTAACATTTTATACTGAAGCAGTTTACGGTAAATTTTCAATATGTTGGCCTCCATAAACATATATATCCTAACCATATGTGAAAGGTAGTACGACTAGATATTTACAGATGATTGGGAATAAATTCATATAAGAAATCATTATCTTTTTTCAGTCCGAGGAAATTAAGGTGATATACAGCTACTACATATAATCACCTCAACATGGGTAAATTCTCAATTTTCGTAGAATTTTAGTTCCCTGTCCCAAGTCAACTCGAGCGCCGAGATTGAGATGAAGCTGACCATTGAAATAAAATTTGAATTCCTTTGAAGCTATCATATCAGATAGAGCCATAAATGACGTCTATACCTTTTCTTTGTGCCCTTTTCATCTTCCTTCAGAAAAATATGGACTAATGTTTCTTTAAACAATCTGATAGAGATAATAAGAAATATAAGCGTTAGACATAACTGTACAAAGTGGCGTTTTGTGCTTTTATGAATTAAGTTTTTACTATAGAATTTATAGAAAAAATCCGCAATGTAGTTTTACTTCAATTAGTTTTAGGTCAGCTCGTCGTCCTTACTGCTGGGCAGGCTTTGTTACCGATGCACCTTAATTCTAACAGAAGAGAACTGCGTTCATATGGTAGAAACCTGATGGAATGTAATGACTAAGCCACTGTCGGTATAGATATCGAAGTGTAGTTAAAGTTATGTATTAACTTGATGTAATGCATTACATGGGCATGATTCTTTTTTAGCCAATGTTATTTATGGTTATGAAAGCATAATTTTTCGGGAGGAAAAAAGTAAAATGTTACTTTCAAGTTAGAAACATTTATGGCAACACTGCTGGTGAGGCACATAAACTAAACCGATGGTTCTTTAATCATAACAATGCCAATCTTTTCGTTAGTTTTTGCTATTTTACATTGGTAATTACAATAATAAATAAAAATCAGTATTATGAACAATATTTTCCGTATTGTCTTACCAGCTGTTTTCTAAAAACAATTTGGAATGTTTTTAAACTTCTTCGGTATTTTGGAATTTGTCGAAATGAACTTGACCCCGCCCACTTTCCATTTCAATTAAACATGTTTACCGCTTGCAATTACAATTACAATGTATCGAGGCATGATGTAAATTTTGTATAACAAAGTCATAACTCATTATTGTGCGGTGTACAATCACCACAAAATATGTTACAGCTAGATTATGGCAAAGAATTGGACTGAGCTTTATCGATTGGTTTTCATCAAATGTGTGCCGCTTACATGACTGAATCGGTTTGAACATTCTGTCTAAATCGTAATAATAAGATAATTGTATAGAGTCTAAATTTTGGCTGTCATAATAATTCCATAGCTTTACTTGATATTTACTCTTTTCATTCCTTCTCCTGGACTAATAACAGCTTGAATTAATAAATGAAATTGTAAAAAGAAACAAAAACACCGGAACGATCTCGAGGTCCGGCTGTGCTTCCCAAGGTTTTGCATCAGGAAATGAGTCATTGCATGCGAATTAAAAAAAAAAAAAAAAAAAACGAAAAAAAGTTAGTTAGATGGTCACTACCAGGATACAGTTCTCTCTCTCTCTCTATATAATATATATATATATATATATATATATATATATATATATATATATATATATATATATATATAGTATATATATATATATATATATATATATATATATATAAGAGCATCAAATTTCGTCTAAAATCATCGGGAATAATTTACACCCAAGAGGAATAATAAATGACAAGTGCTTCGGCACCAGAGGTATAGTGAACCGGATATTATGCTGAACTTGTAGCTTACTATATGAATATAAATATCCCAGTGTATGTGACAAAAACAAAAATTCATATATATATATATATATATATATATATATATATATATATATATATATATATATATATATATATGAATTTTTTGTCACATACATTGGGATATTTATATTTACATGTAGTAAGCTACAAGTTCAGCAATAATATCCGGTTCAATATGCCTTCTTTCCATATTTTTTTTTTTTTTTTTTGTAATATATAAGCTATTTAAAAATAGTTTTATTCCTACCCTTTATAGATATCCCTCTGCCCACTGACAATCCTTTCCTTATATCCTATGACAAACAAAATGAAATTAGGTCCACGCTATATATATATATATATATATATATATATATATATATATATATATATATATATATATATATATATATATATATATAGCAAGGACTTATGTAGTGTTGAGCACCACAATACAAATGCATACAGCAGTTGGATAGTAAGTCTTTGGAGTGCTGGTATTGAAAAATCTTTCTTGAATTAGAAAATAACTAATATAAAATGTCATACAATGTAACAAATTCATTAACTTGGTAGCTTAAATACAGCGGTTCACGTAATATTTTAAAGATTAATATTGCCATAATTATTCACGGCATAACCAATGATCCAGAGCTAGACGGTTGTACAGAAAATTTGCTCCAGGGGAAAACTCTTATCACTCCAGGATTCAAATTCGCCATTAGTTCTTTTAGCTTCGTAAACACTTTACCATATATAGCTTCTGTTTTGTCAGGTAATACTAGATATGGACGAGGAAGGACTTTCTCGTGAATATTAGCAATCAGACTTAGATACCATCCATTTGGAGAAAACTCTAAAAGTACGGAAGTACCATCAAGTTCCAAGTAGAAAGATTCTTTGCAGATCGTTCCCAAACGTTCAAAGAACACAGGAAAACAGGAAAAAAAATTTATTTCCATGTGCAAAATGTATAAATGGTTTACAATTAACTTCTTTAGGACAACACACAACCATGGAAACCACTATACTGTGGTGAAAAATTATTGTATGGCGGTTTCTAAATACCGGGATACTACTCACCTCAACAACGTAACACATCACCTGATATGATGAGCTTCTGGCTTAAATACTAGGAAGGAACACATAGTCCCATAACGTTAATCACATCGAATTATATTCACAATTCGCTGAGCTTGTACAACACTTTCACTGTGATGACACGAGTGAGTGAGGAATGAATGAAAGAATCTTGTGAAATTTAAATTCCTAACGAATTAAATAACACAGAGTAACATATCAGAGTGGGTAGCGAATTCAAAATACATGAAAATCGATTAGGCCTACTATAAGCATGCTCAAAAGGATTTCACACTACACTGGCACTCAACTTATTAAAATCGTAAAATGGCACTCAAATTAATCAAAACTGTAGCAAAGATCGAACTATACCGCAAGACCCATAGTTATCACTTCAGAACAAAAGATGAACTAACTAATATATCGCCGTCTATTTCTGTCCTGCACAGTGCACTCGAACTTTATAGGGAAGATGCCAGTTGCGTAATTAGAGTGAATATATAAATGCCTCACAAGGTTCATTTTAGCACAAAATCCTAAAAAGATAAGAATCAACTTCGTTACAGAAACAAAGATAAATTCCAAACAAAACTTGTGAATTTCAACATAAAGGTTAAACGTATTTAATTAATTAGTGGTGTGTGGCAATGAATTGGATAATGCCATGCTCATACTCCACATTGGGAGGAGTGTGTAAATACAGCTTGTTTAACAACTTCGTTCAATCGTTACCACTTTCAATATTTGATACAGCCATCAAAAATATATTAAAATCAGTAAATTTCATAAAAGATTAATACTGTGGAATAACATAAGCGTCATTCTCGAATAGACGTGGTTTTGTTATATATAAAGTCATTAAATTTACATACAAAAACATTATCAAATAGAAATATTGAGGGTAAGTTCCCACAACCATTTGGGAAGAAAAGACAACATATAAGTCTTCCAGATACTTTTCCCGAATTGACAGAAAAACAAATTTGGTTAAAAGAGGACACGATTAGCAGTACATAACAGTTTGCGTATTAGACTCGAAGAACGTTTAAAAGACAGTTTGGGAAGTCCGCTAGGCCTAGATTATACCGTGCTCCTGTCATGTCCTACGGAAAATCAGTAACTTTGCCTGTTGCTGGAGTTAATCCTGCAGGACTACTTTCGTCAGGGAACGGTTTTGAGTACCAGATGAAGAGAAGTTTTTACGGTTTACTTTGATCAACTGTTACTGAGGTCTCCTTGGGTGGATTAGTGCCATCAGTGCACCTCATGGGGCGCACTGTAGGCATTACTTTCTTTCCTTTTTCTGTAACTCTGTTCATATTCTCTTTCTTCCATCATACTTTCCGCCCTCTCCTAACAATTACTGCATATTGCAACTGCTTTGAGGTTTTCCTCCCATTACACCTTTCAGACCTTACGACTATCAATTTTCCCTCCAGCGCTGAATGACTTCATGGGTCCCAGCGCTTGGCTTTGGACCAAAATTCTATAGTCAATTCCATTCCGTTACTAAAAGGGGAGGGGGAAAGAAAGGCAATTAGTTCATGGAATAATGCGATTTGCTGTTCCCGTTATTTATTCAGTCCATTTTAAGAGAGAGAGAGAGAGAGAAATGACTCGAGATGGTAATTTCAGACTCCATGTTTTCATTATACCTAAATCTCAGATCACGTCATTTTTATCTCATTAAGTTTTTTCCTCAAAAGAATAAGGTCTTCCCAATTTGTTTCTGCTTATCTTTTCATTTTTCTTAGAAAGTGCATCCGGTCGACTTCCTTTGACTGTTTATCAAGACGAGACGAGAATGATACATCCTAATGAATTATTATCTTGTAAAGGAACGCATTTTAAGCGACTTCCCCGCAGAGTTTTGGTAATACAGCGGCAACGGCCCAGAATTATTGTAAAAACGGTGGAGATGAGGAAGCAGAGAAGAGTGGATTAATAAAAGCAGAAATGACGAGTGAAAACATATTAGAGGAAAATACTGTATTTCATTAGAAAGCTTAATAAGATGACGTAATTTCAGAGATTGCTACTCGGTGATAAAACACGTTTTTCTTGCTGAATTTACCTTGAACGTATTTATTTCCACAGAATCTCAACAACGGTAGATATTACGGTCCATTCCACGTGAAACGTGTTTCTGAAAAGAAATTTAAGGAATTTCCGTCATGAAGAAATGTTAGACGCCACAAGGCAGGCCATCCAATCAAGTCACCGTGTTTCTGGAGTGCCGTTATAAAGCATTTGCAGCGGTTGGCCAGCCAATCGGCGTTTATTTAATGTCTGGATTTGTCCTGAATGAGAACCGAGTGACACGCGTCCTAATCAACCAACCAACTGTATATCGCTATTAACGATAGTGTTATTAATTTTCGAGTAATTATGTTACCGCTATAATGAGTTTAGACAATGCAAATTCTACGGCAGTGTACAATGTGGGCCGACTAGCACGGGATATGTGTGAAGAAAAAAACCGAACAGAGAAATGTATGTCTGTCATTGGCTTGTATGGTGAATGCAGATACTATTTTGGATGTCTCGTATTCAGGTGGATAGTGATGGTGCTGATCGTGAACCTTTTTTTTAATAGATTCTTTGGTAGTATTGTTGTAACTGAGCAAGGACACCTTCTTAGTCTAATATGCGAGGGACAAGAAAAAAAAAAACCCAGTGATATTTAAGGGGAAGGTAGCCTACTATGAGATTCAGGGTCTCTGTAACACGGTTTTTTGGACTTTGCTCCTTGTCAAAGCATCGGATGTAGCTGAAAGTTGACATATGTATATTTTACAACCACACACAAATTTTGTCAGCATTATCAATAGCATAAACCCGATAGTTTTGATTTTTATAGAGTAAAAATGCTCTAGCCGACGCCATGGCCAATGATACGAGCCAAGAGTCGAAAACATTCATTACGTAAAAGCAAGGTAAACAAACACTTTTTGAGCTAAATGTTGCCCCGCCCATCCTCCAGACAGAAATGCCATCGGCTCTGAAACCCAAAGACTTTATGAATGGCGGAACGATACATAGATGTGGGTTGGGTATCAGTGCTAGCGTAGTAATACTACTGTAGCAGTAGTGCCGCAACAGTATAGCAGTAATATACATGAATTAAACGTTTAGACCAACTGCTGGGATCCTTGAGGATCATTTAGCACTTCTTACAACTACTCGAGAAATTAGTTTTATAGCCAGAAGTTAAATTTTCTAATCCAACAATGCCCATGGTAGCGTTTCAGCGTTATCCTGAATTATAACGAGGCGAAAGTGGGTGGAGCCTCATGAAGTCACCATACTGACATAATTATTGGTGAAGGTTTAAAGCCAATATACGCTACCGGCTATTTTTTTTTTTTTTCAGTAAATAGGATGATAGCTAATAAATAAAAAATGCATGACATTGTATATAGCAGTTATCAAATCAAGCTTGTCTACTATGTTTTTGGTAATTACCAACTATTCCCTACATCTTGTCAACCTGATTGTGACCTATAAAGTAGACTGTAATTTTCTTTGGAAACTTATTTTGGGAGTTAGACTAATAATCGAAGTGTTTTTGTATTTATTAACATATTTGTTGGTTTGTTCATTATGACAATTATCAGTGGGGAGGTTCCAGAGTTCATAAAGGTGTACTGCTTTGCTTGTATTTAAATTTGTATGTCATTGTTGCCGAGAGGTTTAGCCTTCGTTACGTATAGCCAATCATCCATCGAGAAAGAGGGAAGAAATGATGTCATAAGCAGGGTTGCCAAGTTGGCAACTTTGGTGCCAAAATCATGAAAGTTGGCAACTTTCTGAGTTGGTTGGCAACAGAATTTTGTGGTTGGCAACTACTACCGAAATTGGCAAACTTGTTGGCAACTTTCGGTTATCAACAATATATTGTTGATTTTCTGAACGATTGTTGCAAAAATTTCTACTGCAAAGTCCACAATTATGCTTTGCCGCTAACCATCACAGCCAGAATAGTTTGAAATTAATTTCTTTGCCAATACAAAGGTCAAACCTCCACTCTGACCTGAGTAATCAAGAATTAAAGAACGACGTTTTTTTGCCGTGTTGTGTTGGAGAGTTGCTGTGATATTTTGCTTGATTTCATAGAGTTATAAGTGATATTAGTACGATTTATTGTTGTGTCTGTGTGTATAGTATCTCCTTTCTCGATAACACGATCATAAAAATTTACGTAGACCTATAAGGGAGTATGCCTTTTTGTCGGTTTACGCATCTTATGACGTTTGAATTATATGGCCTATCTTATATTCAACTGTTTTATTTTGGTTCTTGTGTTTATTCTTGTTTTTGTTGCTGCTGTTATAGTGCTTGTAGTGTCTTCCAAATTTTTCATATGGTATCCTAACATTGCAGAATAAACATAGGCCTATTCATAAAATATTGGCGCAAAGAATCATCCGCCTACTCTTAACTGAAATTTAGTAATGCTTCAATCAAAAGTAATCGAGATCTTTATGAATATTGTCTGCGCTAGAATATTCTCTAACAACAAAGAGAGAGAGAGAGAGAGAGAGAGAGAGAGAGAGAAGAGAGAGAGAGAGAGAGAGAGACTGACTCAATAAGAATGCACCAAAACCAAATGAATCATGGGCTACCCGCAGTCGCAGACTGGTTTGGATCATCTCATACATAACTTTCAGCTGTCATACATTTTTCTAATTCTAATCTTATGATGCCTTCCTACCATAGCCTTCATTCCCATAGAAACACTACAGCAGCCTTATATTTACTCGTCACAGCAATATAATTTATCCCTTTATAAATATATTTTCAGTATAGTTCATTGAAAGCAGCTTGATAGTTGGTGTAAGGCTGAGACAGTCCTAAGATTGGCCATCCACGCATAGTGTGTATGTAATCTTGCTTATAAGTGTACATTCCACTGTATACTTATACATTATATATCGTGGAGTTGAAAAGTTTCAACTTGAAACTACTATATTAAATAACAAGATAGACTACCCTATTTCCAACAGATACGGTTAGAAAACCATTTGCAATAAGAAATCGACGTGTAGGCCATGCCCTGTCATTGTCTCAAAATATAAGAATTTTATGTATAGGTCCTATGCCTTGACATTGTCTCAAAATATAAGAATTTTATGTGTAGGTCTATGCCTTGACATTGCCTCAAAATATAAGAATTTGATGTGTAGGCCTAATCCCGTCATTGCCTCAATATATGAAAGTTGGCGTGTAGGGGTTTTATGCCCTATCATTGGCTCAAAATATGTGAATTTCACGTGTAGGCTTATGCCCTGTCATTTTCTCAAAATATAAAGAATTGATTTGTGTGTAAGCTTATGCCCTGTCATTGCCTCAAAATATAAGAATTTGACCGTGTAGGCCTAAGCCCTGGCATTGCCTCAAAATATAAGAATTTGACGTGTAGGCCTATGCCCTGTCATTGCCTCAAAATCAAAGAATAAGAATTTGACGTGTAGGCCTAAGCCCTGTCATTGACACAAAAGGTATTTCAACAAAATCCATAGACTCCCCACTACTGTTTATTTATCTCATCCTCCCACTGGGTAAGCTAATGAGTAGATAGGTAAACTTAATAACACATTTGAATTTTGGCAGGAATAATGGAAAATCAGCTGTTGTTACTTATTGGGGCTTGGGGCGGGAAGGGGGGGGGGGCAGTTTGATTCTTGGGGGGACAGTTGCCCCCCCCCTAAAATGACACCCCTACTGAGATAATAAATGGCCAAATCGAAAACTACTATTTGTATCAGTACAAAGTTTCCAACAAACAACGATTTATGATACCTTGTGAAATTCAAGTTTCTCTCATTTTATGGCAAATGCACAGGTAACTAGAGAAAATGCATTGGAAGGAAAGATGTTTTTGGCTAAATTAATCAAGGGTTATTATTGGAAAAGGGAGGTTGGCAACTTTTGGCAACTTTTCTAGCAATCATTGGCAACTTTTAGCCTTGAAAATCTGGCAACCCTGGTCATAAGTTACGTAACGAGTGCGTTCGAAACCTTTTCTCTGAATAAGTTTGGCCCCGTCTTCAAAAAAGGTCACTTTTACATTATAAGTACCAAATTTATTCAACCTACGTAGTGTAGAATACACTCAAATTTATGTGTTGATATAATATGTATTCTGAATAAGCGTTATATTTATGAAATTGCATAAGATAAAAAAGTTTATTGCGAAAAAAAACCGTGTTACAGAGGCCCTGAATCTCATAGTAGGCCTGTTAGGTAGTGTGGGACCTCGGATTAGTACTATATATCCATCCTCTTGACAGACCATATGTGAGTGGACAAGTGTGCTACTCACATCAGTGGTTCCCGACCTGTGAAACCTTAGGTATATTGTCGAGGTTGAATATCCGGTACAAAAGGAACAAGGAAGAAAAAGGCTTAGCCTAGACCTAGTAACATTAGAAACAGGGGAAGCAAGTGTTTTTTATATAGTACTGTTTCCAGTGGGTGTAATTCGATTTTTCGTTGTGTTTTGACATTCGGCATTCATGACAGTTACTAGGCTAGACACAGCTCAACAAATGTTAGTTTTGATTAACTCCACACTGCTGTGTAGGTTATATTATATCTCTATCTTATATTGGTCACTTGTAAGCTATTAGGTACCGATGCTCTCATACTTTTAGCTGACACTTGAGGTTGAAGTCCGAAGATTCATAATGTTCAGGTTACTGAGGATAGAAACTCGTGACTTCACAGTTTGATTTCATTCTACCCAGGATTTACATTAGCTTACTTCCTTTTGGAAATTTTGTTAAGGCAGTCACCTTCCTGATAACTAGGTCTTTGTGTAAGTATTAAATTGTTCCCTAGAACTGGTTCCCAGTTCCCGGTTAGCATATTCCTGAAGTCTTGGTTGGAAATAGACCCTCTCTGATATTAGAACCAACCAATCAGAGCGTGATTTTGTAGCGGTGACGTCGTGAGACGTCGTGAGACTCCGCCCTCCTAGCGCTACCACGTATACGCTTTTCTTAATTCTTGAAGAGGCACCAGTTATATTAATCTTATATATAGGTTTTAATATTGGTAAATATAGTTATTATACATGTATACAGAAAATATGTATCAACTATGTTGTACCAGCTAATATTTACGCTAGCGCTTTATGCATCATAAGTTACTAAGATATGCAAGGCATATGGGACCATTGCTCAATGAAACACGCAGAAGGCATGCCCATGGCAATCAGCCGCTTCATTATATAATAATTCATGCAGAAGCACCAGTTTTGAGAATATAATCTTGTGAGAGGCTATAATATTGGTAAAAATAATTATTAAAAAAAGTACCGAGATACGCAAGGCATATGGCTGGCAACATTGCTCAATGAAACACACCAGAAGGGCTATGATCCCATGTCAATCAGCTGTTTCGTTACGTAATACTTCACCCGTTGAAAATGACTTAACTACTTACATGGCCTCTACAGGAGGACTATGATTCCCTGGGAATCAGCTGTTTCGTTACGTAATACTTCGCCCATTGAAAAAACAAAAAATGACTCAACTACTCATATTGGCCTCGACACAGGCATTTAGTACATGAAGTAGGCTGACAGTTTAAAATTTTTGTTACTTTGAATTTTATTTGGAATCATTGTACCCTTCAAAATGCACAAATTTTGCCTTGTTGATCATATATATATTTCTTCTGCAAGTTGATTTGTTGCTGCTTATATACATATATTTTCTATTGTTCTGTAGTTTTGACTCAATGTTTTGAAATGTACATATTAGTCAGGTAAGGCTAGAATACGGATGATAATTCATTTTCGGAAGTATACATGGTGTGAGACAGGAAATATAGACCTTTATTTTAGTTGCTAGGGTAAATCTATGTTGCAATAAAAAAAAAGCATATTCTTTTAATAATATCCATACGGAAATGAGTAGCAAATTCATTCTAGTCAAAGAATAATATACAGAAAAATTTTCAATTTGCACAGATATGTAATAAAGCACAAATTTACGCTGTGTATTACAACCAAGGCCATGCTCAGGTTTTGTTGTGCAGATATCCTAAACTATGCAAAATTTTTGCTTTGCTTATATTATACATATTACCATTGCAGCCTCGGATACCAAAAAGCTTTCCTTTGCTGATATTTCATTGTAAATTTTAAAATCAACTGCATAGCTTGGAATATAAGGGAAACAAACCAAATTATTTACAAAAGATTATTTTATACAAAAGTTTTATTATACACAAAAGAATACTCACATTGTACATCATACCAAAGTTGATTGACTCCAAACAGCACAGTTCCATTGTCAACCAGATGCAATAAATATGGAATAATTCATGTGTTAAGAGCTATAATAAATACATAAAATTAATACGTTGCCTTAACACTAATCAAAAACTATTGTGAAGTGTGAGAAATATGAATTCGAAAATAGGTTTCCTATTTTCCATTTGAATCAAATATATGCCAATAAAAAAAAACACAAACAAATACACTATTTTTCACTTAATGATGATTTGTGCCGTGATATTTCCCATTAGCCACGTTGCAGGAAATGTTGTGAGCCAAATTACAGGGGCGTTTAGGTTGTGAGGACACAGCACCTGTCGGATGACGGCCTTTACACAGCGGTGCAGCTCCCCTTGGCCTGCCAGTTGAGCGTCTTGCGATGGAGGTTGGCTGACAAGGTATCTTACCTTGCCAGCTCCACCATTCCTTACTACACTTCCAGTGCAATGCAGCAAATATTCAACTGGTTTGCAATTTTTTACGGAATCCAGATGCCCGAGGAACTTCTTCAGTTTGTTTACATTGAGCAATGGTGCCATATACATTGCGTACGCAGACTCTAGTACCTTTTATAATAAGATAAGCGCCAGCGTAAAATGCTAGCTGGTACAGCATAGTTTGATACATATATTCCGTATGCATCTACAATAACTAATATATTTACCAATATTATAACGTATTATATACGATTAATGTTTTTCAAAACTGGTGCTTTGCAAGAATTAAGAAAAGTTTATAGGTGGTAACACTAAGGAGGGCGGAGTCTCACAACGTCACCGCTCCAAAAAAACACGCTCTGATTGGTTCTAATATCCGAAAGGGTCTATTTCCATCCAGACTTCAGGAATATGCTTCCCGGTAATGCTAAATGGTTTAGCCTAGGCTATGCTGTGCTCTGGCTTAACTTGACTGTAACAGCACACTTAGGCTGCCTACTATGGAGATTCAGGGTCTCTGTAACACGGTTTGTTTTTTGGACTTTGCTCCTTGTCAAGCATCGGATGTAGCTGAAAGTTGACATATGTATATTTTACAACCACACAAATTTTGTCAGCATTATCAATAACCTAAACCCAATAGTTTTAATTTTATAGAGTAAAAATGATCTAGCCGACGCCATGGCCAATTATTACGAGCCAAGAGTCGAAAAACATTCATTACGTAAGCAAGTTAAACAACACCTTTGACGAAATGTTGCCCCCGCCCATCCACCACAGAAACTATCGACTCTGAAACCCAATGACTTTATGAATGGCGGAACGATACATAGATGTGGGTGGGGTATCAGAGCTAGCGTAGTAATACTACTGTAGCGGTAGTGCTGCAACAGTATAGCAGTAATATACATGAATTAAACGTTTAGGCCAACTGCTGGGATCCTGAGGATCATTTAGCACTTCTTATAACTACTCGAGAAAATTAGTTTTTATAGCCAGAAGTTAAATTTTTTAATCCAACAATGCCCATGGTATCCTTCAGTGTTATCCTAATTATAACGAGGCGAAAGTGGGTGGAGCCTCATGAAGTTCTATCATTCTAACGATAATTAGGTTGGTGAAGGTTTAAAGCCAAAATACGGTACCGACTATTTTTTTTTTTTTTTTTTTTTTCAGTAAATAGGTAGATAGCCAATAAATAAAAAATTGCTTGACAATGGATATAGCAGTTATCAAATCAAGCTTGTCTACTATGTTTTTTGAAAATTATCAAACTATTCCCTACATCTTGTCAATCTGATTGTGACCTATAAAGTAGACTGTAATTTCTTAGGAAACCTATTTTGGGAGTTAGACTAATAATCGAAGTGTTTTTGTATTTATTAACATATTTTGTTGGTTTGTTCATTATGTCAATTATCAGTGGAGAGGTTCCAGAGTTCATAAAGGTGTACTGCTTTGCTTGTATTTAAATTTGTATGTCCATTGTTGCCAGAGGTTTAGCCTTCGTTACGTATAGCCAATCATCCATCGAGAAAGAGGGAAGAAATGCTTTCATAAGTTACGTAACGAGTGCGTTCGAAACCTTTTCTCTGAGTAAGTTTGGCCCGTCTTCAAAAAGTCACTTTTGCATTATAAGTACCAAATTTATTCAACCTACATAATGCAGAATACAGTCAAATTTATGTGTAGATATAATATGTATTCTGAATAAGCGTTATTTTATATGAAATGCATAGATAAAAAGTTATTGCGAAAAACCGTGTTACAGAGGCCCTGAATCTCATAGTAGCTATACATACTTAACACAAGTGGCTTTTAACAAAAGATTTGACATTTTGATAACGACTTCTGAAGAATATTACTACTGCCTTATCCTACGTATGGTGGAACGATTGTAGCTGCATGCATGCATATGTTGTGCAACAATCTTGGGTTCTATGCAGTTACATACTTTGTTGTAGAATTACGAAAAACTCTTTAACTGTTACGACATCGTGTACAATAACCCATAAGACTTATGCATACCTTTTACAAGGGAGAAATATTACATTACCAATACAAAACAAGGGGAGATAAGTACCATATACATTCTCTCGTCTACATAATATGAACCTAGAGCATTCTAATGATTATATACCCATTTGCGTATCTCCTTAGGTAGTACTCACAAGCATAGATATCATGTACTTCGAGCTGGTAATCTCTTCTTGATAGCATGAAAACCACGTTTTTTTTTATTAAATAGACTCCTGGGGATATCATTATTATTAATGAGGGGCAAGAATGGTTGTTTTTCCAAATTGGGGGACTAAAACTTGCAGAGAGCATACCTCCAATAAATATCTGTAGGGAACACGTGAGAAGGAAGTGATATAAGGCCTGAAAAGCAAGAATGGATATTGATTGAGCCACTCTTGTTACACTCGAGGGCAAGGATATACACTGCAGATCTGCCTTCGTTTCCACTCATGCAGTAACTGCTACGAGGATCAAAGCTGCATTTGAAAAGTTGCCAGAGGGGGGAACAACAATCAAGGACCTGAGAGGCGCGAACTCCAAAACCAGCAGATAACATGCAACTGATACCACTATGTTTCAGCCTCTACACCTGGGAACACACCCAGAACCGGCAGTATTCGGAGTTAACATTTCAGGAGGAGACTTTTTCCCCTTCGTGAATAATGATGTCACAACACCTGTGTAAGCGTCTTAAGAAGGCTCGTGTTAATTAATAAGAGGTGGACTGGAACAGATGTCTCTCACCTTGAACAAGAACAAAAGGTACAGGAAAATTGTCTGTCGCTTTTAGTGACTCGAAGATTGCCAGCGACTGGGTCTGTTTCACAATGGGCTCAACCCAGACGGCGCCTTTTCCTCGTCTTTGTTTTTCTGTCAGCTCTACGTACCGCAAACGCAAAAAGTGGCGGCGTAGTCTCTTCGCAACATGGCTGACATCTTGACGTATCCTTGTCTAGGTGCTCTAGCATTGGCTGCTCTTCAAAAATAGTAAACAAGAACTCAACTTTCGGTGAGTAGAACTATTTTTCGCCATTATCCATTTGTGCATGCCTTTTCATCCTGTTAATAATGATTTTTTTTATGCATTCACCGCCATTACCTACCTCACTGATCATTGTTCGTATATTTGTTGGAATTATTATTAGCACATGCCACGTATGTATTGATGTTTCTGAACTGTGTGTGACAATATTAAATATTTGGAAACTTGTAATTTTGTTAGGGTGATTATTGATATATTCCATGATATGTTGAGTAATATTTATTGATTTTTAATAACTGTGTATCCATATTATAAGAATTTTTAGAATTGGTTTGCAAAAGGCAGTGAAATGAATTGGGGATGGGTTTTGGAGTGAAATATATATTTATTTTATTACCACAAAACTATATAAATCAGTATAAAGTAACAACACAAACAGTATATTGGTGACTTGCTACCTTGAAAGCGATACACCATTTTAGTTCATAGTTGGAGAATTTGAAATGAAAATGGAGAACCTGCTCCTTTTGGCAAATATAATAAAAAGATTATTACATTGACATAAATTACGTAAAATTAGCTTTAATTTAAACAAACATGTAGGGTCATAGCATCAGAAATAACAGAGTTGTTAGATTGGAAAATAGTTGAATTTCAGTGGCGATTTCCTCAGTTTAAAAAAATATTAACATGGAATACAGAATTTAGGCTAAAGGCCAATCGCTGTGACCCGTGAGGTCATTCAGCGCTGAAGGGGAAATTATGCGTAAAAGCTTTTCAAGGTTTAAACCTCAAAGCAGTAGAACCATGAAACGAAAATCAGGAGAGGGCGGAACGTAAGGTGGAAGAAAGAGAATATAAATGGAGGTACAGTAAAAGGAATGAGAGGGGGTTGCAGCTAGGGACCGCAGGGACGCTGTGAAGAACCTTAACTAAAGACTACAGTGCACCGCGTGAAGTGCACTGACGGCAGTACCCTCTACGGGCGATAAAAAATTTGGATTCTCGTTTTTCATTCACTCCTTGCAATTATTGGAGCTTCAAAATACCCAACATAACCCATAAATCAAATGAAAATATATAGAATTATAGATGAATTTAAAAAGTTGAATTATTTTTAGAATCTAAATAAAAAAACGGATATATTTTATTATTATTTTAATCATTGGCTTTGCAGTTGCTTCGTATTATGCGATATCTTTAGTGTGTTGTTTACATTAACATAATCCGCTGGATGAGAACAGTGCTTCCCGAATGTTATTAATAACTGTTTTGTGAGAATTAGCTAAGCATAAGAAAAGATCCTTTACCTTGGCTCCATGCCAGAAATGAAAACAACAAAAGCTATGACAAAAAACAACAAAAGCTATGACAAATGTGACTAATCTTTAAGTGTGCAGATATAATGTGCCCACGCTACACCAAATGACAGTAATATATACATTCTTCGCAATGGATGACATGTGTAGCAATAGAATATATTTCATTGGCAATTTTTTTGTTTTTGTTACTAAGATTATTTCAGCATTTGGAGACATTACTTTTGTTTCTTTTATCTCTGTTGAACGTACTGCAATAAATTGATATTTATTTTTAAAATGACAACATCATTAATATCCTGTCATAAAGGGTAATTTTACAAAGACACCTTGTCAGTACAGAATCATATTTTTTTTTTCATTTTCTTAACTATATATTGTGCAATAATTGGCGTAATAGCATTAAACTAATAATGTTGAAGAGAGAGTTTTATACGTTGTTTCGCAGTTGCCAAAAATGTATATATTTATATATTTATCTGATAATTTAGTTTTAGCAAATAATCGAAAGTATTGCAAATTTTTTTGGGTTAACTTGAGCGACGGACATGAATTGCATACAAGCACAACTGAATTCTTAATTTCTGTAGCGGGTTTCCTGTAGAGGCAGTCTTGAATGCCGTCTCTGTCTCCTGAAGGAGTTCAAGTTCGTCAGTTGCACTCACAAAAGCGTGTAGCAGTTCTCAACCTTTCCTTTCCCATTAGAAATGGAGATTATGTTGACTGCGCTTGGAGATTTCTTTATTCCGACCAGGGCCTTGGTTCTTTATTCCTGACGGGGCTGTTTAAAAGCAACAGGAGTGAGAGGTCTTCTCCAGTGCGAAGACGAACAGTGCCACAGAATATCCGAGAACGAGGAGGAAGAATGCCGCCTGGAATCACACAGGATAACACATCATGATAAGACTGAGATGTAATTGGTCCAACACATCATGACATGTTTGACTGAGGCTGAGAAAGTTAAACTGATTCTAACACATGACATGATCGACTAAGGCTAAGAAGCTTAAACTGGTTCTAACACATCATGACATGTTTGACTGAGGCTATAAGAAGGTTTAACTGGTTCCAACACATCTTGACACGATTGACTAAGGCTGAGATGCTTAAACTGGTTGTAACACATCATGACATGTTTGACTGAGGCTATAAGGAGGTTTAACTGGTTCTAAAACATCATGACACGATTGATTGAGGCTAAGGAGGTTGAATTGATCCCCGTCCAAAAGTATGCTTTTAAAGTAGAATTTCTTTTTCTTTTAAGATCTGATAAATGCATTAGTAACCTCCATTTACAGCAAGCCAGATTATATTTAGAATATTGAATGTCAAGTTATCGAACTTTCATGATCACAAGTTCTAGTCTTCCATACTGATTGCTAATTATGTCGATTATATTTTTTATGAGTGACATCAACCATTTTTATTGTTATGGTTATGGTTTTTCTATAATAATTATTTCTTGAAAAGTAACATATCTTTACTGCGAAAGTTGTATTGATATATCTTGGCTACTTAAAGATATCACAATGAGATTTCCGCTGTTGTAACGGACGTAAATCATTCTCGGAAAAATAAGTGAAATGCTATGCAGAGTATGTATGCTCATAACTATAAGTAAAAATAAATGCGCCGAAGATTCGAATTTTCTTTTTCGACATCACAAAAAATGTGAAATATACATTAAAATACAACAATATAGTATTTAGCACATCAAACTGTTAGTAGTATTTTGCTGATATTATCTAAGACGAAACAAAGGGCTTTAGAAGTTATTATGATTATTTATTTTTTTACAATAGGAATAAAAATCTCGTTTTTTCTTTTGCATAAGGTCCCTATGTTGCTATAAGGGTCTCCGCCTCTTCTTATGGCGTATTGGGGCAGTTGCTGCAGCCGGGGAGACTAAAAGAATAACTAAAGTATACTATAGCACATAGTAGATTTTAGCAACATGAATTTGTCTCGTGAGAAAATGACGAATTCTTGTTGTACCTAATGATCTCTCAGTTAAAGTTTTTTTTCCCACCAGATGAAGCTCTCTTGAATCTGTCTCTTGTGGAAGATAAAGGTTTTTGGGTCAAAGATTTTTGTGACTATTGAAGCTCCAAGTCGTCATATATCTGACTGGTGTCTTGGTGATTCTCAGGGACTTGTAACTGAAGCTTTCCGGTTGAGGTTATGAAATGTTCAAGTGCTGAAGTGAGATTCTTGTGCATTTCAATGCACAAGAATTACAATGCTGATGCTTTAGGCCGTCATTTTGAAGCTTTAAACTCCCTTAATTATTTTGTTATCTAAAGTAAAAGTCAACATTATTATTGTTAGTTTTTTTTTTTTTTGAAGAAATGGCAAAATAAAAATCCAAAAAAGCTGAGTTAAATTTCCCATCTACTGCGTGGCGATTGTCAATGAAAAATAATCGTGATTGGCAATTCCCAGACATTTGGTACAAACATTCAGCCAATAAATTTCCTTAGCCTCAAATGAATGGTAGCGGTTGTTAATCACAATCACAATGTAGGGATTACTTAAGGTTCTTTGCAGCGTCCATTCGGCCCCTAACTGCAACCCCTTTCATTAGTTTTATTGCATCTCCTTTCATAATCTCTTTCATCCATCTTTCTTTCCAACCTCCTAACAATTGTTTTATAGCAACCGCGAGGGTTTTCCTCTTGTTACACCTTCCAAACCTTTTTACTGTCAATTTCCCTTTCGACGCTGAATGACCTCTTAGGACCCAGCGCTGGGCCTATGGCCTAAATTCTGTATTCTATTCCATGGAAAAATGTGTCTATTCCTTACCTGCAAGTGGGTCAGCTTGATTGCCTCAGGCCCAGAATCGCCTTCTGCAGTAGAATTCCTGTTCGAAGCTTTTCTCAGCTCGTCGGCTTCCCATTTCATGATGAGGCCGCCCTCGGCCATCTTCAGTATCCTGAAATGACGACACATTCTGAGGCCTATATTTAAGCTAAGTATACCTTACTTTAACCTGACCACTGAGCTGATTAACAGCTCTCCTAGGGCTGAGCCCAAAGGATTATATATGGTTTAACTTGATCACTGAGCTGATTAACAGCTCTCCTAGGGCTGAGCCCAAAGGATTATAGAATGTTTAACTTGATCACTGAGCTGATTAACAGCTCTCCTAGGGCTAAGCCCAAAGGATTATAGAATGTTTAACTTGATCACTGAGCTGATTAGCGCTCTCCTAGGGCTGAGCCCGAAGGATTATAGATGGTTTAACTTGACTAGTGAGCTGATTAACAGCTCTCCTAGGGCTGAGGCCAAAGTGTTAGTTTAACCTGAACATTGAGCTGATTAACAGCTCTCCTAGGGCTAAGCTCAAAGGATTAGATAGTTTAACCAGACCAGTGAGCTGGTTAGCTGCTCTCCTAGGGCTGAGCCCAAAGGATTAGATAGTTTAACCTAACCACTGAGCTGATTAATAGCTCTCCTAGTGCTGAGCCTGAAGGGTTATATATTTTTACATGGCCAGGAACCAGTTGGTTACTCAGCAACGGGACCTACAGCTTATTGTAGCATCCGAACCACATATTCTCGAGAAATGAATTTCTTATCTCCAGAAATAAATTCCTCTGGTTCTACATTGGCAGCAGCGGGGAGCGAACTCAAGCTACCAAATTGATTGGCGAGTACGCAACCCAGTCGACCAATGAGTTATCAGTCTTCGGCCTGGTCCTAGTGATCATCGTTAGGGGGGAATTTTCATTGAAGTGACCTACTCTTCATGGAGATCTGTGTGTGGTTTTGCAAGAGTCGTTGTGGCAGGGAATAGAAGTTAATGACTGTTTGGTAACATACATACCCCATAATGCGTTTATATATTGTATTTGCATGCGTATCTGGTAAAGATATATATATATATATATATATATATATATATATATATATATATATATATATATATATATAATGTGTATATGTATATACATATACGTATAAATCAATTTCTAATTATCACCCTATATACCCTCCCACCCCCCACCCCCTTTCTCCGTCTGTCACACGTGCAGACTCGTGCACATTCCTCACAGGTGGTTGAACGCTTCCTGAAGAGGAGCTCCCTTCTGGCAGACGAAGCCCAGTCCCTGGGGGGTGAACGTTTCCCGGGCGATGTGGAACTTCGTGTAGCCCAACTTCCGTGATATGGTCTCGGCTGAGAGCAGAGGGCAGATGAAGGCGAATTTCTCAGCAGCGACCTTAAAAAAAAAAAAAAAAGAGAGAGAGAAAAAAATACATCTTTTTTGACTGAATTTCCCGTAGTGGGGTTAGTGCCGTCAGTGCACCTCATGGTGCGCATAGTAGGCATTACTTGCGGTTCTTTGCAGCGTCCCTTCGGCCACCTAGCTGCAACCCTTTTCATTCCTTTTATTGTACCTCCGTTCATATTAACTCTTCCATCGTGCTTTCCACCCTCTCCAGACAGTCGTTTCATAAGGTTTTCCTCCTGTTATACACCTTTCAAACCTTTCAACAGTCAATTTCCGTTTCAGCGCTGAATGGCCTCCTGTGTCCCAGCGGTTGGCCTTTGTCCTCAAGTCTCTATAATATGTTTTATTCATCCTGAATTGCTTTAGTCAGGTAACATAAAGAAACGAATTTACTCAGGTCCCCGTTAGTCACGAAGTCCATCACGTGACTTGCTTATACCCGATTTGTTGGTGTCCAGTGTAAGTGCGACGTGATCCGGCCTCCACCTTACTCGGGGCGCGTTCTAAAATCTACAGTCAAATAGCGCGTTTGTTTCACCAACGAAAATGAATATAAATACGCTATATTTTATTAGAAATAATTTTTCTGTAATGTTTAACACGAACATTATTTATTTTTTTACATTTCCGTTCTAATAAGCAAATCATGAATATCATATCCTAAAATTCCTGTATCTTTAATTCAACGCGAAACACCTTTTTCAGAACCTTTTTAGGCGCGTCCATTGACCTTTCCTACCACACCCCCAAAACAACAAAGTAGTTTGTAGGCTTACTCCGCGAGTGAGCGATAAGCAAATAAACAGTGATTACCAACCTTTATACCTTCAAGGAACCCCTGAAACAATTTTTCATATCCTAGGGAACCTTTATCTACAGGCTCTCTCTCTCTCTCTCTCTCTCTCTCTCTCTCTCTCTCTCTCATATATATGTATATATATATATATATATATATATATATATAAATTACTTTATATAAATCATATGATATCTACCACTTCTATTCGAGCTGTGTAAATTCAGATCAGCGTCAAATTTTGCAATACCTATTTATTTCTAGACTTCTTGCGGAACCCTTGATGATGGCATAAGGAACCCCAGGGTAACGCGGAACCCTGTTTGGTAATCACTGGGTCAAATAAAATATCAGGCAACGTATTTGTGCATCGGAAGGTGGCGAGGCGACGCAGCCATCCATACCTTGTCGTAAGCATCAGACCGTTGCTTGATGAGGCTTTTCGAAGGATCCTTGAGGTTGAATAAGTTCCAGGTGTCTCTGTAGATGCCGTCTTTAGCCTCCTGGCGAATAATAATAATATAATAATAATAATAATAATAATAATAATAATGTTCACTTAACTGAAGATGAACCTAGTACAAGGTTCGAAAGCTATTATTATCTATTAAAGACTTTATACTTCACATGCAATATTATTGTGGACCTGCAACCATTGTCATCATTTTCGACACTGAAAATTGTGCCCAATAATATTAGTAATTGGGAAAAACTCTCTATCCCGAAAGTATTTATATACAATGTTCTAAGGGGTCCACAATAATAAAAATGTTGAAAGTTCGTGTATGATTTATAAAAATATTATGATAAAGTGTTTATAAGTTATACACGTACTTTTAATATTTTTATCATTGTGAACCCCTTAGAACATAATAATAATAATAATAATAATAATAATAATAATAATAATAATAATAATAATAATAATAATAATAGTAATAATATACCGACAGCTCGGTAGTTCTCGCTAACATTTTAGTAGTAATAATAATAATAATATTAATAATATAATAATCATAATAATAATAATAATAATAATAATAATAGTTGTAGTAGTAGTAGTAATAATAATATTAGTAATTGCGAAAAACTATCCCGAAAGTATATAGTGTTCTAAGGGATCCACAGTGTTAAAAATGTTAAAAGTTCGCGTATGACTTATAAATACTTTATAAGAGCTTTCGAAGGGTTCGAAAGCTTTTATAAAGTGTTTTTAAGTTAATTTAAAACTATACACGAGCTTTTAACATTTTTATTATTGTGGACCCCTTAGACCACAATAATAATAATAATAAAATAATAATAATAATTGTATGTCTATAATAATACTAATTTTGATAATAATCATGGCTTTAGAGTTGAAATGATATAGTTATAATAATCGCGTTGAAATGGTAAGTTGTACAATATGTAACGCGAGAGCGGATGATTGAAAAGATCAGACTAAAGTAGTGAACAAATCATATTATTCAGCTGTAACTACATAGTAGTACTTGGAATTCTCTAGTCGCTCCCGTATTCCAATAAGTCTATCTTAAACATTAATGTTTTTAAGAGGCGAATTTGTCTGTCTTCGTTGCCATGAGCCGTTTGTATCTTTTGTTTCATAATTTTCGCTTACTCGGGGAGTAAGCCGACAAACTACTATGTTGTTGGGGGGTAGGAAAGGTCAATGTAAGAGCCGAATAAGGCCTGAAAAGGGTGTTTTGCATTGAGTTAAAGATACAGGGATTTTAGGATTGTATATTTATGATTTATTTATTAAAATGAAAATGTGAAAAAAATAATGTGCATGTTAAACAGTACAGAACAATTATTTCCAATAGAATATAGTTGTATTTATTTTCATTTTCTTTGGTGAAACAACGCGCTATACGACCGTAGATTTTAACACACACACTGTATGCTGGAGGTCGGATCGCGCCTCGTTATTTACAATCTCTCTGATTTGTCTTTTGTGTATTATACCTTATTTACATTTTTTTCAATGATCTCTGTTGCAGTGTCTTATAAAAGATGTATTTTTTTTTATTTTCTTTATAAAATATCTTTACGTCCTTTATAAAAATGAAACGAGAACATCCTTTACCCTGAAGAGGCTCTCCATCATGGATCCTGCGAGAGTCCCCACTGTGTATCCTTGGCTGACAGCCCTGGGGAGATCGCTTAAGGAGTCGATGGGTTTTTCATAGGATGAAATTGCTAGCACTGCCGTGAGAGTCCCCGAGTATAGGGCTGAAATGTAAGGAGTATGTATTGTAAATATATATGTATATATATAAATGTTTAATTATAAACATGTATGTATAAATTTGTATATAAGTTATATAATTTATATATATATATATATATATATATATATATATATATATACATATATATAGTATATATAAATTATATATATTTATATGTATTTATACATTTATTTGTAAATATATAAGTATATAATATATATATATATATATATATATATATATATATATATATATATATATATATACTACCTAAAAACAAACGAAATTGATCGAAATTTACCTGATACTATCAAACAGAAGACGTACCAGAAGACCAAGAGCAGCCTTTGGGACCAGAGGTAATTGGGCAGGTCGTTCCCCTGACTCACGATGCTGCGGAACATGTTGAAGGACACCGTCTGGAGACTCGCCGGCGGCTTGCCCAAGAACACCTCCGCCCCAAGGGACACCGCCTTCAGGATGGGTCCTATGAGCGCGGTGGTGGCGACGAGACACAGCCACACCTGAGGAGGAGTAGTGACGGTGTTTGAAGGACTGCGGTCCGTTGCGTGAATACGATCCCGTGATTCAATGTGAGTCATGAATGAATACGAGCCCCCAAATGATGTGATTCGTGAATGAATACGATCCCGTGAATGATATGATTCAGACGCGTTGCATGAATACGATCCCGTGAATAAATGTGAGTCACGAATGAATACAATCCCATGAATGATGTGATTCGTGAATGAAAACGATCCTGTGAATAAATGTGAGTCACGAATGAATACAATCCCATGAATGATGTGATTCGTGAATGAAAACGATCCTGTGAATAAATGTGAGTCATGAATGAATGTGATCCCCTGAATGATATGATTCAGACCCGTTGCATAAATACGATCCCGTGAATAAATGTGATTCGTGAGTGAATGCGATCCCGTGAATGATATGATTCGACCTATTGCGTGAATACGATCCCGTGATTGAATGTGAATCATGAATGAATACGATCCCCGGAATATATGATTCAGGAATGATGTGATTCGTGAATAATTATGATCCTGTAATTAAATATGAGTCATGAATGAATACGATCCCCCGAATGATGTGATTCAGGAATGATGTGATTCGGGAATGAATACAATCCCATGATCGAATGTGATTCATGAATGAATACGATCCCCTGAGTGATATGATTCAAGATTGATATGATTTGTGAATAAATACGATCCCTGAAATGGATATTATCCCTTGAATGATATGATTCGTGAATGAATACGATCCCATGAATGATATGATTCGATCCCATGAATGATATGATTCGACCCGTTGCGTGAATGCGATCCCGTGAATAAATGTGATTCATGAATGAATACGATCCCTTGAGTGATATGATTCAGTAATGATATGATTTGTGAATGAATACGATCCAGTAAATGTACAGTCTCCATGAATGAATACGATCCCTTGAATGATAGGTATGATTCATTCATAAATACTCTCCCATCCATGAATGAATACAATTCCATGAATGGGTACGATCCCTTGAATGAAAACGATCCATTGAATGAATACCATCCCTTGAAGGAATACGATCGCTTTTTGTTATAGATATGCAGGAGTTGGCGAGACAGTTCAGAGATTTGCAACTATGTTTAATTTCCTTTTGTGAGAAACACACGCACACGTACACGCACATGCACACGCACACACGCACACGTTGGACCCTTCTCCTACTGAAAGTGGTTGGTGTTAGCGGTATCCTTGTATGATCGGTATATGCAAAGTTAATTTTCATGTTAGGACACTTATTTTTTGTGTTGCTTGAAGGTTTGTTAATTGCAGTCATTTTCTGCAGATCAGAAAAACAAATTAGCATACATACGTACACACATACATACATACATACATACATACATACATACACACATACCCAATGCGGAACTACAAAAACGTTCTTTTCAATATTATATTGTTTGAAGGTGTCTGTGCCTCATATTATTCTATATAAAATGTGAGGAAAGATGAACAAATATTAGATGACCCTTTTATCAAAGTACTTGGCGATGTTTTCCTTCATCAGTCTGCGTAAAGTGACTATTTTATGACGGCAGACCAATTTGGTTATTATATTAAAGCTGGATAGTTGTAATTTATCACAGTATGTCCAAAAGATCAAAAGATTAAAAGTAATGACCACCACCCCCCTCCCCGATGCTGAATTATTAATTTTGACAAGAAGCAATGAATTCATTAAGTAGTTGTTCGGACGGGAATAATTCCATTTTCTGTGACCTATAGCTTATTGCTAAGCGAGTCATCCATTGCGCAGAATATATATATATATATTATAATATATATAATATAAATATATTAATATATATTATATATAATACAGATATATATATATATGATATATATAAATAATATATATATATATAATATGTATATATATAAATATATATATATATATATATATATATATATATATATATTATATCATTCGAGCTATATATGTCCTTTAATATCTAATTCGCTCTACCTCGGAATTGATATATTTTCATATATGTACCGAAGGGGAATTTTTTAGTTAATAATTTCGTCCCTTCGTGGGATCCGAACCACCGTCCTGCTATATGAATCACGGTGATGTGATAATTATTCATATATATATTATATATATATATATATATATATATATATATATATATATACTAAATATATATATATATATATATATATATATATAGATACTATATATATATATATATATATATGTGTGTGTGTGTGTGTGTGTGTGTGGTGTGTACTAATGTACGAACAAAAGTTACAGCCACGCAGGAAGAGTGAAGTAAAGAGATGCTAAGTACTCTCGTCTTATTACGTTTATATATATACATGTATGTATAACTGAATCACGAAAGTTTGGAACGTGATAAATCCATAAATAAAGGTATAAGCCATGAAGGAAAAATAAACAACGGAGTTTCCGCAAGATCTTTCGACGTTTAACTTCCTATCTGCTAAGTAAAGCACGTTGAATGTCGAAAGATCTTGCGGAAACTCCGTTGTTTATTTTTCCTTCGTGGCTTATACCTTTATATATATATATATATATATATATATATATATATATATATATATATATATATATATTTCAAGGATTATGGGAGATAAATTAAAGGTTGACTCCGGAGTAGTTACGAGAGGAGTGAAGGGAGTGAAGACAGCCAGTTCCCCGCTCATAGGCGCGGGTGCTCGTGACAAGATCGTGAGTGCGTCCATGTGATAAGGCCACAGGAAGTTGACGACAGCGAATCTGTTATCTGCGGAGAAAGGAAAACACTTTAGCAGCAGAAAAAGGAGAACAGTTTAGGATGTGTTATCTGCGGAAAAAGGAAAACATTTCAGGATCTACTCTCGACGCAGTTCGGAAGTCATGTAAAGCCGTTGGTCCCGTTGCTGAGTAACCACTGGTTCCATGCAACGTAAAACACCATACAAACAAACAAACAAGCTTTAGGATCTGTTATTTCCGGAAGAAGGAAAACACTTTAGGATCAGTGGAAAAAGGAAAACACTTTTGGATCTGTTATCAGCGGAAAAATGAAAACACTTTAGGATCTGTTATCAGCAGAAAAAGGAAAACACTTTAGGATCTGTTATCAGCAGAAAAAGGAAAACACTTTTGGATCTGTTATCAGCGGAAAAATGAAAACACTTTTGGATCTGTTATCAGCGGAAAAAGGAAAACACTTTAGGATCTGTTATCTGAGGAAAAAGGAAAACACTTTAGGATCTGTTATCAGCAGAAAAATGAGAACACTTTTGGATCTGTTATCTGAGGAAAAAGGAAAACACTTTAGGATCTGTTATCAGCAGAAAAAGGAAAACACTTTTGGATCTGTTATCAGCGGAAAAATGAAAACACTTTTGGATCTGTTATCAGCGGAAAAAGGAAAACACTTTAGAATCTGTTATCAGCAGAAAAAGGAAAACACTTTTGGATCTGTTATCTGTGGAAAAGGAAAACACTTTAGGATCTGTTGTTTGTGGAAAAAGGAAAACACTTTAGGCAGGAAAAAGGAAAATACTTTAGGATCTGTTATCAGTGGAAAAAGGAAAAACACTTTAGGATCTGTTCATCTGCTGAAAAAGAAAAATAGCTTAGATCCTGTTAACTGCGGAAAAAGAAAATCACTTAAGTACTCTAAATCATTCTGATCAAGCTGTTCATTATCAAGTAGCTTATAGGTGGTGTTTACAGTTTTGACATGCGAAAGTCAAATCTTTAAAGGCGAGATAATTATATGGTTTGAATAAAAGGACCATTAGTACCGGGGGAACTTTCTGAAGTGGATTGCAGGTCTTCATAAATTATTTATAATATTTGTTTGAATGTGAATATATATATATATATATATATATATATATATATATATATATATATATATATATATATATATATATATATATATCTTAAAAGAAGGGGTGGCAGTGAATTGTTAATCTCAGCTTTTTCCGGTTAGAGATAAGCGCTTGGCTCCTCGAAGAATGCTGAAATGAAAAACAACCAGGAATGGTGACCTATGCGACATGAGGTTGACGACACCTCAGAGATTACATGATTGGATCATGCAGCCGCGCCCGTTGTTGCTAAGGTACTCCATAAGGCTTGTCTGTGCGTGTGTTTGTAGCGTGTGGTGTATGGGCCTTAGTGATAAGTGATGCAAAGAAGGGAGGACACTTTGATTGCTTGTGTCATTGTACAGAACACATTTGGAGGAGGTTCGAGAACACCCATCGCAAGGTAGAGTAATATGAGACTTTGGAAAAGTTACCCTTTGAAGTGAAAAGAGAAAAGAGAAGTGTAGTGTGTACACGTTCGTTTTAATTAACTTTAACATGTTGGAGTGGTGTAATAAATATGTCTATTTCAGATGGGTTCATGGCACCATATAAGAGAATGGGTTCTCTAAGGACTTTAATGACCATTTTAATGGCGTAGTTAATCAGACAGTGGAATTTTAGGGGGAGTATTTGCTTAAACCTAGTTCAGGAGAGGAAAATGACAGTTTACGGTTTTTTGGGGGACGTCAGACTTTATTCTTTTAATTACACTTTATGTATTCATTCTGTTCCATTTAATGTTAGCTAATTTGGGAAATAAAAAGTATATTTTTGTATCTACGAGGATTCATTAGCCCAGTTTGCATTTTTAGCTCATGCTAGCACGATTTGCAATGAACGAGGTAGGTGGAGTTGCCTGTTTGTTTAATTTGTTTAAACGAGTGTCATTTGTTCCTAAAAACTCGTTTATATATATATATATATATTATATATTATGTATATATATACCTATATAAAGGTTTTTGCCACGAAGGATATAAAGGTTTTTGCCACAAAGGAAAAATGAAAAGCGAGATAGCAAAGCACTTTCGGTCTAGTGCGACCCTTTACTCAGGCACAACTGATCGTACAGAGGAAAAACATAGTCAAAGTAGGCTTGATATCCAAACTGACATTACAAGATTAGCAGTAAGGTCGATTTCACTCTACAGAAACGAGGAAACGCCTGAGGGCAGGATAAGCAAATTTTTAGGCAACCACACCTTGGAGGATCACACACATGTTCAACAGATGATTCATCCAGAAAACAATACATTTTGAAAAAACAAGGAGGCATATACAACTTTTTACCATGAAATTTACAAAAATGTTCCCCCCAAAAAATTATTCATTAAAAGACGAAAAAAAGGATACAAATATATCGAGCGAGAGAGAGAGAGAGAGAGAGAAATAATAACTATATACATGTGGGACTAATTAGTTAGTAGTTCATTTATTTTAAGGTTCTTCATAAACATTTTACAAATATACGGGTCCAAATGGTACAATCCCAGACTAAGATTTAGGTTATTTTCATTAGTGATTTGTATAAAAAGATTCCAGTAAATTTCTTGAAACATAATCATTAGATCTAGCAATTACAGAGGTATCGCCCCAATTAATACAATGAGATTTTTCACTCAGATGGATAAACAGTGAAATTGAAGTTTGGGCTGTTACAACTGAATACATATGCTGCTTAATACGTACACATAAATTTTTACTTGACTGACCAACGTAAAAAGATGGGCAATCCTTACAAGGAATTTTGTAAATGATGTTGTTATTTGTTACGGGACTATTCTTAATTAGCATATCTTTAATGGTATTGTTATAAGAGAACACTACATTAACATCAAACGATTTAAATATTGATTTTATGGTTTCAAATCCACGAAAGTAAGGCAAGGTAAGTACATTTTTAGGCATTTCTTTTTCATTACCAGCAACACTATAAAGATTTTTGTGAGCTTTTTGATAACATAAATCAATTATATGAGGTGGGTAGCAGAGATCGTTTCCTATCTTTTTTATGTATTCTATTTCTTGGTCAAGATATTGTGGACTCGTGATACGCAAAGCACGTAGGAACATAGAAGAAAAAATTCCAGTTTTAATATTAAGATGGTGGCCTGAATAAAAAGTGTATATATGTTCAATTATTTGTGGGTTTTCTATAAATACTGAATTTTCATTGGAAAGATTCTCTATGTATTAATACATCTAGGAAAGGGATGACATTGTTATTTTCAATTTCAACAGTGAATTTTATGGATGGCACTAAATTATTCAATTTAGACAATAAATCATTTACATCGATACCAACAGGCAAGACTACTAAGATGTCATCTACATATCTGTACCATTTTAAGGGGACAAGTGTGATATTCGGGAGGTGTTGTCTTTCAAAAAATTCCATATATAAGTTTGAAAGAAGCGGTGATAAAGGGTTACCCATGGCCAAACCAAATATTTGTTGGTAATATTCTCCATTAAAAATAAATCTGCAATCACAAATACATAACTTAATCAAAGAAATTATGTGACTAACGGACATAGGCAATTCATGCAATACAAGTTCATTACTTAAATATTCTAGCACAGAGTCAATAGGGACTTTTGTAAACAAGGAACATACATCAAAACTGACAAAGATATCACTAGGGTTTAGTAAGGATTGCCCATCTTTTTACGTTGGACAGTCAAATAAAAATTTATGTGTACGTATTGAGCAGCATATGTATTCAGTTAGAACAGCCCAAACTTCAAATGCACTGTTTATCCATCTGAGTGAAAAATCTCATTGTATTAATTGGGGTGATACCTCTGTCATTGCTAGATCTAATGATTAGGTTTCAAGAAATTTACTGGAATCATCAATTATACAAATCACTAATGAAAATAACCTAAATCTTAGTCTGGGATTGTACCATTTGGACCCGTATATTTGTAAAATGTTTACAGGGCCATAAAATAAATGAACTACTAATTAATTATTCCCACATGTATATAGTTATTATTTCTCTCTCTCTCTCTCTCTCTCTCTCTCTCTCTCTCTCCTCTCGTCTCTCTCGCTCTCTCCTCGTCTCTCTCTCTCTCTCTCTTGCTCGATATATTTATATCCTTTTTTTCGTCTTTTCATTAATATATTTTTTGGGAACATTTTTGTAAATTTCATGGTAATAAGTTGTATATGCCTCAATGGTTTTTTTCCAAAATGTATTGTTTTCTGGATGAATCATCTGTTGAACACGTGTGTGATCCTCCAAGGTGTGGTTGCCTAAAAATTCGCTTATCCTGCACTCAGGCGTTTCCTCGTTTTTGTAGAGTGAAATCGACCTTATTGCTAATCTTGTAATGTCAGTTTGGATATTAAGCCTACTTTGACTATGTTTTTCCTCTGTACGATCAGTTGTGCCTGAGTAAAGGGTCACACTAGACCGAAAGTGCTTGGCTAACTCGCTTTTCATTTTTCCTTCGTGGCAAAAACCTTTATTTATACATAGCATCACGTTTTATATACTTCGTGATCAAGTTATTCATTAATATATTATATATATATATATATATATATATATATATATATATACTATATATATATATATATGTATATATATATATATATATATATATATATATATCATATATATATATATATATATATATATATATATATATATATTTCTCAAGTAGCTTACGCGTAATGGAGACAGCACTGATTGCCAGGTCAACCTCGCTCCTGGCCACCATCCCGATGACTCCAGTCACTGACCCGTTGCTTAACACGTTGCCCCAGGATCCATCTATGGACTTCCTCAGCTGGTACCTGGCGACAGAAATTAAAGAGAGGGAACGCTGTCATTTCTTTAACAATGTCATCCCTAAGGACTCTATGAGAAGCAAGGAGGTATTGTCTTCCTGATGCTACATAACAGTGCAGAGACGTATGATGTTTGAGTATGTGTGGTTTTTTCTTGGCCTTAATAACTCCATTATCTTATTTTTTTATTTTTAGACAGATGAATGAAGTTACTCTCTCTGAACACTTCGTCATTCATTCGTGTCTAATAAAACTACTGAGCTTCATTCGAAGCGGTTCTTAAGCATTGGAGATGTGAGTTACTCTTCAGTTGCTGATAAATAAGTCTTTTCTCATCTCTATTTTCAGAATCAGTGTACGGGAGGAAAGTGGATGAGAGCACAGATGAAGAAAAGGGGTGGTAGAGGAGTTTGTTATGAGAGGAAAGAAAGATTATTGGTTTGTTAGACTTTGAGAGAATGGAGGACAATAGGCCTAGTCTGGTGAAGAGGTTGTAGTTATATACATTTTGGAAGGAGAGAGAGGAAGAGAGAAAAGGGTGAGGGTGCCAGCTTCTAGTTGATGTAGACCTGATGCTGGTACAGGGAAAAGATATTATCCAGGAGGTGCTGGAGTCAGTAGGTCAGGCTGAAATGATTGGAGCTGAGTTTGTAGGAGGGTCGACGGAGTACTCATGAACATTCTGCGTAGCATAGTTAGCAGGCGATGATGTGAAGGTTCTTTTTAGTTTTCTGTCAAAGAAAACTATTGAGATGTCTTTGCCTGTCTGTCCGCCCTCAGATCTTAAAAACTACAGAGGCTAGAGGGCTGCAAATTGGTACGTTGATCGTCCACCCTCCAAGCATCAAACATACCAAATTGCAGCACTCTAGCCTCTGTAGTTTTTATTTTGTTTAAAGCTAAAATTAGGCAAGATCATTCGTTTGGCAACGCTATAGGATAGGCCACCACGGCAGGTTGAGAGTTTCATGGGCCGTGGCTGAGTGTTTCATACAGCATTATATGCTGTACAGAAAACCCGAATGCGCCGGAGTTTATACTTGTTCACTAGATCCGACGAGAGAGCAAACTCACCAACATATAGCAGTAACTACTGGAATAAACATCTCGAGTAACATATTTCTTGGCAAAGGCGCCACCTAGAGTCACTTACGTGAAATTGAGAGTCTCACTCATGGTGCTCAAGATGGAGTTCTCTATACCCGAAGCCGGTTCCAGGACCCGCCCGTCTTCGGACACCTGCCCGGCTTTGAAATAGGGCCAGGCGTCGTTGTAGGCAACCGTCAGCCTGCGGCCTCTCATGTTGGAGTAGTAGTCTGGTTGGTTCTTGTCATCCTTCTTGAGGCAGGCTAGATGCCTCGGACCGCCTTCTTTACTCAGATTCACGGAGTCTTTCCTGGAAAGTGTAAAACTTATGTTTTTTTCCTTTTATTATTGTAAAAATTTGGCGGTAATCGCTTTAGATCTGATGTGTCATCGCTGTGCAAAATGAGAAATTACCAGGTTTATTTGTTCCATTATTCATTGGAATTTTAGATAATAATGAAATATAGCTATAAAACGTTGAACTATAATTCCTCAATTTGCATATATATTTAAAAAAAAAAATTCCCTTGAAATCACGGTGAAAAAAAATACAATAGTTCTTTGGAGAGTAACGATTGTCAAACTTTTACTGAAAACATTGCAAAAATAGATAAATGAATTAACAAATAAATGGCAATGTGCATTTGCATTGTCAGTTCACAGTGCTCAACTCGGGCAGAACAGCTTGTCCATAAAAACCTAGATAGTGACCCCCAAGAATTTTAACCCGGTATGTATATACCCACCTTTGCGGCGTATTTAGTACAATCCTGCGTCGGGGATGACCGTAAAAACATAAACAAAAGACTGTAGGTATATATATATGTATATCTTAGTTTAATCAGACCACTGAGCTGATCAAAAGCTGGCCCTAAGGATTAGATCACTTTACGTGGCTAGGAACCAATTGGTTTCTTAGCAACGGGACCTATAGCCTGTAGTGGGATCCGAACCACGTTATATCGAGAAATGAATTTCTAATCACCAGAAATAAATTCCTCTGATCCCGCCCTGGTGGCGGCCGCGGGAAGCGAACTCGGGCTACCAGATTGATGATAGTCGAGTACGGAACCCACTCGTCCAGCGAGGAACAATGACCTCCGAGAAATATCAGTCGTAGATGACGACCCCCGAAACCCTTGGTGGTCTCTATCTAAGAAAGATACAGAACCTCTATGATGAAATGGTGAAATATAGTACTGTAGACCCGTTTCTGAATAAACCATTGGTTTCATGCAACGTAAAAACGCCATACAAACAAATATGCTGTAGATTGTTCGCAAAAATGACAGTGGGATGCATCCTTTGAAATCGACGCACCTGATAACAGCGACCCGATCGACGTCAGGGTCTGAAACCAGGACATTTCTGGACGGCTGCTGTGTAGTTTTCAAAGGGACCTCGAGTCTGACCGCTCTCGGAAATATCCGTTGAGACCTTGACTTATGACGTCACTCTCCTCGGATGGTTTGAAAACGAGAATAAGCCAGATGATCATAGGAAGTTTTGCTCTTGGAGGACCAACCTAGAGAGAGAGAGAGTTTTATATGAAGGAACGTAATGAAAATATTGAAATCAATCAGATAATTTTTTTCAAGTTCCGATTTTCAAGAGAGAGAGAGAGAGAGTTTTATTTGAAGGAAAGTAATGAAAATATTGAAATCAGTAAGATACAATTTTTTTTTTCAAGTTCCGATTTCGAAGAGAGAGAGAGAGAGAGAGAATTTTATTTGAAGGAAAGCAATGAAAATATGGAAATCAATGAGATAAAATTTTTTCAAGTTCCGGTTTCGAAGAGAGAGAGAGAGAGAGTTATTTGAAGGAAAATAATGAAAATATGGAAATCAATGCGATACAAGTTTTTCAAGTTCCGGTTTCGAAGAGTAGAGTTATTTGAAGGAAAGTAATGAAAATATTAAAATAATTCAGATACAATTTTTTTCAAGTTCCGATTTCGAAGCGAGAGAGAGAGAGACTTTTCTGTCAGAAATTTGATATATATATATATATATATATATATATATATATATATATATATATATATATATTCAAATTACTGACGTACATACATAAATATACATGGATGCTTGTGAAAATGGCGCAGAAATGAGAGAGAACGAAATTTGAGTTATCTGTTGTGTACATTTTCTCTAAAAAGTTCAATTTAATATTCAGTAAAACTTTTGAACCTGGAATGCTATTCATAACCTAAATAGATCTCAATGGACTCCCCATCATGTTCGATCTATTTTTCCCTATTAGATTGAAACAATTATATTACTTCTCAATAAAGTCATTATGAATAGTATGCGAATGACGATAAAATGTTTAATTTTTTTACTACCAGTCATCGAATTTCCTGAAAAAAAATAAATAAGAAATAAAAATCTCAAAATAAAACGAATTTATTACGCGGGAGTTAGAGACAGCATACTTAACTATCCTCTCTCTTCTCTCTCTCTCTCTCTCTCTCTCTTCTCTCTCTCTCTCTCTCTCCATGGATGAAGCAGGTATATGTAAAGCATTTTGTCCTTTAGTATTATCATAAACTTCACACTGGATTTTGGATTTTGCATTCTTCTTCCTAGCTTAAACCCATTTTTATGTGGGGTCGCCGTTGTAAATGAGTCAGTCGTCTCCATCGATTTTTGTCCTGTACCTCGTTCTCATTTATACCTTTTAATACCATATCTTCTCCTACACAATCACGCCATCTCTTTCTTGGTCTTCCCTTCTTCCTTCTACCCTGCACTTCCATTTCCATCTATGTCTTCCAACATGACGTTCCTCCCTTCGTAACAGGTGTCCATACCATCGAAGCTTTCCCTCCTGTATTTTCAAATTTGAAATTTTGGATTTTCCGTTACTACTAATTTACCGAGAACAACCAGGTTCGCTGAACAGCAGCAGAACCAACATGCGGTAAATTTGCCTCGCTGTCCAACTTCTCGGTTCCAGAGGTCCTCCTTTATTCCTCACACCGTTGGACTGTGGAACAGACTCCCAGAGGAAGTCTTGTAACTGGAACTTGCAGAAGTTCAAGCGAAGATGCAATGGATTGCTATCCTGTTGTTATTTATCCTCCTTGCATTTGAATACATTTTTATCTAATGTATTTTTGGTATTCCATCTTACTTCTTCCGATTGAACACCATCTTCTTTGCAGCGCCTCAGTGGCGTGATCGGTACGGTCTTGGCCTGCCACCTCGGTGGCCGCGAGTTCGATCCTCGGGCATTCCACTGAAGGGTTAGAGATGTGTATTTCTGGTGGTAGAAGTTCACTCTCGACGGTTCGGAAGTCACGTAAAGCCGTTGGTCCCGTTGCTGAATAACTACTGGTTCCATGCAACGTAAAAACTCCATACAAACAAGCAAACCATCTTCTTTGGAGGCTTGAATTTCAAGTCAAGTGGGCCCTTTGGTGGTGCTTGTTCCGTATGAATAGCGCTCATCTTCTGACCAATAGTAATAATAATAATAATAATTAAAAAATCGTCATAGTAGCACGAGTGAACTTCAAATGGAGAAACAAATCCACAGTTATGTAAATGTACATATATTTAAATTTAAAACTTTTAGTTTTGAATTTAAATATATGTAAATTTACATAACTGTGGATTTGTTTCTCCAATAATAATAATAATAATAATAATAATAATAATAATAATAATAATAATATAATGGGCGTAATGTCTGTCTGTCTGTCTGTCATTCAATCACGGCCAAACGGCTGGTCAGATGGGCATGAAACTTGGCAGGGTCATGGTGGGGACCCCTAAGATGGTTTGTAATGGGGTTTCATCCAACCTACCTACCTCCTTTGTGGGGGGTGGGGGTGAGAAGGGATTCCTTGAAACGGAGCTGTTCCTGGCCGTGAAACGAGGCTGGTTATTCCCGTAGACTTAGTTACTTTACGATTTTTCATACATAATTTCTGTACAACTTCCCCGGAGAAAGTCGTGAATATTTCAGCTCGGACACAATAGAAGATGAAAATTATCATCAATATCCGCAAGATTTTTTGAATAACTTAAATCCATCGGGACTGCCAGTGCACAAAATAACGTTGAAGAAGTACTGCCTGGTAATGTTGCTTCGGAATTTCAATCCTGCCAATGGACATTGCAATGGAACGAGGTACACCGTTATGGAGCTAAACTCCTAGGTCATCGAAGCAGTGATAGCAACGGGCCCTCACACTGGCAAACGTCTGTTCATCGCCCGGATTCCTCTGATGCCTTCGGACAACCAGTTTCCGTTCCAGTTACGGCGGAGGCAGTTTCCCATCAACCTGGCCTTCTCATTCACTGCAAACAAGTCGCAGGGCCGACTTTGGATCGTGTTGGTGTGTTTCTGCCGTCACCCATGTTCACGCATGGCCAACTGTATGTGGCGATGAGAAGAGCAACTGACTCTGCCAACTTGAAATTAAGTTGTGGACAAACTGATAATATTGTGTACAAAGAGGTTCTGTAGTAGGTATGTATAAAAATCGCCCTTATTTTAATATTGCTGAACATATAAGTACATATAAATTTTTCACTTCGGCACCCGTATTTTATCACCCATCGTAGATGGGTCAGTTTGCTAGTAAATAAGAATAATAATAATAATAATAATAATAATAATAATAATAATAATAATAATAATAATAATAAAATAATAGTTACCATTCTGAGTAGGCGGAACATGATTCGAGAGGAGCTTAGTACGATGGAAATGGTTTCTGTCACCGATGTAAACATCCCTCTCGTAGTCTCCAAACCCAGTTACAATGGGGTCAGGTCGTAAACTTGCTACGTGTCTCTCACGTGTCTCTCTACCTTTTGAAAGATAGGCAATCGAAACAGTTATCGGTTCAGTTGATTAAAACAGTTATTGATTTCCTCTTTTTTTATTTTATTTTATTTTATCTGTTAGTTTAAAAAGAACTTTTTGTTTAATGAAGTTAAGAAAGATTTGATGTAATGACACCAGTGCTGTTAAATTTTGAGAAAAGTTGTCGGATTTGCGTAGCGTAAATGAAATGCATTTCACAGGGTGTCTAATAAGGTTGATGTGAGTAGCCCAGATTAATTTTGGAACACTAGGAAAAAAAAGAGGAAACGGAATCACAAAAAATTAAAATATAAATACAAATCTAGTACATGGATGATATTTTAGTCTTTAAATAAGCCCATATTGGAGAGCAAATATATTTAAAAAAGACCCACATACAGTTATTTAGTATTTAGTGTCTCCACACCGAAGAGGAAGTAAGCGATCTGAAACTGTGTGTGGATCTCTTAAATAGATTTGTTCTTCAATTTGTATGTTTTTTTTTTCAAAGCTCGATTTTGATCTTATCAAATTCAGTCTCCATGACAGCACATGATGACTGGCACAGGCTACAATAGAATCACTGAAAGTTTATATATATGTATATATATATATATATATATATATATATATATATATATATATATATATATGTGTGTGTGTGTGTGTGTGTGTGTGTGTGTGTGTGTGTGTGTTGTGTATGTATGTATGTATTATATATATATATATATATAATATATATATGTGTGTGTGTGTGTGTGTGTGATATATACACTATATATATATATATATGTATGTATATATATATACACTATATATAGATTGATAGATAGATGGATAGATAGATAGAGAGAGAGAGAGAAAGAGAGACTTCTGTTTATTGAATATCCTTACTGAAAAACTAACCTGTCTTTATACATAGACTCCAAAGTAGTGAGAGACGGAGAGAGAGAGAGAATCCGAGCATTACCTCCAAACGACTGGAGGTCTGATCGCTGAATGAGTTCAAGACAATGGACAGAAAATAGCGTGTGTAATGTTCCAAATCAATCTAAAACATTTCTCCCCATATCTAAGACCACCCCCTCCCCAACCTCTCTTTCCTATTTATGACATGAATTTATCATTTGGATTGTCATTTTTTTCTGCTCTGGCAGTCGTATTTTCGAGACTTGCAACTTGAACCACAACTCTTATATTATGACCTGGCGAGCATTTGCAATGAATGGTTCCTAGAATGTCTGAATGGAATTTGCACATTTTACTATTTCAACAGAACAGTGGCCTTTACATAAGTTATGTGTGTTTGCCTTCAAGATTGACGGCCTTTGCAATTTGCTGTTGGAATTTCAATCGCAGTAATATTTTTATAAAAGAACTGATCGGTGGCCCTGATTTAGTATAAGAGCTCGTTTTTGCTCTTTCTATTACTTCGCGTCTGTCTGTTGTCTTTGTGTCTTTTGAATGCACTAACTCCTCTGAATTTATATGTATGTCTAAAACAATCTTCTCCTTCTTCTTCTTTATCTTCAGGTTTTCCCATCCTTATATGGGGTCGCTGTTTATTAGTCTTCTCCATCTTGTGCGATCATGCACCATTACCTCACTCGCGTTCTTCTCTCCCCCACGTCCCTGTTCACTGTGCTCCTCCATCTCATTCTTGGTCTACCTCTCCTCCTGTTCCTTACCCCCACAACAACAACAACAACAACAACAAGATAGTTTGTAGGCTTACTCACCGAGTAAGCGAAAATTGATTGCGATAAGGCGTAACCTTTATACAAGATTAAATAATTTGTATGTACGTATACATACACACAAACACCTATATGGTATATACACATATATGTATATTTATAGATGTATACTATATATAGATGTATACATATATTTATAGCAATTGCAGGACACGAGGGATCGTTAATGGTACTAATATATTGTAATGTAGAGATTGTAAACCAACCATTACGAAACCACTTGTTTGTTGAGCGAGTCTGTGACATATCGCTGCTGTATTGAACCTTGTGGCAAAATTCATATCCTTCTCCCGTTGCAATATAGATCAATATACCGCGATGGCATTCGTCCCTTTGATGACCCTCCATCACGTCCGGGAGAATTGCATATCGATTCTACAACCTCATCAATTAACCAATTTCAACCCCCCCGCCCCGCCCCCGGCAAACCATAAGAAGACCCATTTTATGGAAGGCTCCGAACATCGCCCCTATTGAGCGGGTGTCCTTCTTTTGTAGGTTTTAGTGACCTTTCTGCTGTTGTTTCTGAAGGATATTTATTATGTAGTGGCTATATCTCGAGGCGGGGTAGTGGCGTCGGTGCGCTTCGTGGTGCACTGTAGGCATTACTTCATCAGGTTCTTTGCAACGTCCCGTCGGCCACCTAGCTGCAACCCCTTTCGTTCCGTCACGGGCAAAGGGATGAGAAGGAGGAGGAGGAGGAGGAAGGGACTAAGAAAGGAGTGAAAAAGTTACTGGAAAGAAAGGGCCTTCGTATCCAGGGAGGGTTAGAGTACTTGCAAGGTAGAGGTGAGGGGCGCAGTGTGTGTGTGTGTGTGTGTGTAACGGTTCAGCATGCTTTTGACGAACATTCCATGTAGCATTGGCTCAAGTGAGAGTTGTTTTTGTCCTTTCAAAAAGGACTTATCCACGATTCAGATGGTAAGGGTAAATTTGGCCCTTATCTTCGTGTTGTTTTCTCGCTGGAGGCACCCCTGTTAGAGAGAGAGAGAGAGAGAGAGAGAGAGAAAGAACATGGGGAATTCAGTTACAGGAGCCAGGGATTAGCTCCAATGAATTATTTAAGAAAAATATTGAGGTATTTCTGTGTCTTCATTCGAAGGTATTTTCATGACCTCGTTCTTGCCCGCAAGTGATTGCTGTAGACAACTACATAAAAGAAGAGGGATAAAGAATAAACCTGAACACATAAAACATAAAATAAGAATCATTTACTTGAGAAATGGAAGATGGCCATTATTTGTTTATTTAATGAAACTGTATCGCAAAGCTTTAGTATAGCAGAGGTTGGTTTGATGTCGATGAAAATGATGCCGTCCATTTGCTGGATTTTCTATTTACTCTTTTATTTCTGTATCTGTTATTTATTTATTTATTTTTATTATTTTTTTTAGTTTCCCGGAATTGCACTATTGCACAGAACTGCAGTTCCTACAATGATTTGTAACATGCAGGAATTTTTTTCTTGGATAGAATTGTATCTATTCAGGCCTTCTCCTTGATTTCGGGATTTGCGTACACTGCATATAATTTCAGAGTGATTAGGATAGCTGTAATAATCTGAAAGAATGCTTCAAGGTTACAACAACACAAAAATTCATAGGCATTATATATGTATGTATATATTATATATATAAATAGATAAATACATACATATATGGTCTAATATATATATTATATATATATAATATATATACTATATATACATAATATATATATATATTATATATATATATATATATATATATATTTATACTATATATATATATATATATATATATATTTATATATATATTATTAATAATTATATATAATTATAAATATATATATCCATATATATATATATATATATATATATATATATATATAGTATATTATAGATATCACATTCTAAAAAAATTCATATTTAGAGAATATTCTTATACAATTTAGAATTTAGACCTAGGAATTGACAGGTAGAAATAGTGCAAATGAAACCGTTCCGCACCGTACTGTACCGTACCGTATCGTAATGTACCATACCGTACCGTACTTCCAGCCTTGTTCACTAGCAACCGGTTATCCCTTTTAGAAGCAATACCTCGCCAGATCACCAGCCGGCTTTGAAAAACAGAAAAATAAACGCAGAAACAATTAAGCCTTTCATTTTTGGTTTATTAAAACTCAAAGCACTTTAGAGAACATTTATATTTCAAAAATAAATATTGCCAGTTAACATCCGTTTGATTTGGTAGGCCTGTGACCTCACATAGGTATATATATACATTTTCCTTAAGTTTATTAACAATATCGTTTGATTAATTTGGGAAGTCTTCACTGAAGAAGCTTCTTGAATACAATAAATATTATGAATCTATAAATCCATATTCTACCGATGGAACATGTAGTATTGTGTGCGTCTGTCTGTCAACATATAGTATATACAGGGTGTAACACGAGTTTATGCAAATATTTCGAGATATGAGAGAAAAGGTCATTCCCAGAAGAAAATGTTCTGTAGACTTATGCATTTTAAAGCTTCGTTTATCGGTGAGGCGAATTTTTGAAATAACCTGTTTTCCTTAGCGCTGCCCTCGGCCAACATGGCGTACGCGATGTCGAGTAGTCAGGGGGAGGGGGTTGGAACTGGATTGCTAGTCTAATTATAGATGACTTTTTTCTCGCAGGTTTTTGAAAAATGTAACATTACAGTCCCTTCAATGAGTAAATCTCCCGTGAACAGACTTCACCGTAATCTGATTTTAATGATTAGCTTTAAACGTATCAAGAAAGTAGTTTGAATGTCACGGAATTCTTGAATCAGGAGTCAGGACGAGGCCTATGTTGATTGACAGTAATCATGATGACGAGGGAATGCAGCTCAGCTTTTTTACCTCTTTCGATTACTACCTTTTTCAGGAAAGACTGGAGAAAGGGAATTTTCCTTAATGTTCTCATTCTTTTTCATATGACAGACGAAAACATTTTCTTAAGTGTGTTTTTCCCTTCGACTGGTGTACGATGTCTATTGAACATTTTCGGCTCAGAATAACCTTTTCTTTCATTTCTCGAAATATTTGCATAAACTCATGTTACATCCTCTGATATATATATATATATATATATATATATATATATATATATATATATATATATATATATATGTATGTAGTATATATATATTTTTGTGTATATATATATATATATATTATATATATATATATATATATATATATATATATATATATATATGTATGTATGTATATATAGATTTGTGTTATATATATATATATATATATATATATATATATATATATATATATATATATATATATATGTACCATATATATGTATGTATACATGCGGACATTTAAAAACGCCCATTTTTGTCCTAATTTATATGCAAAAAAAATGTAACATTAGTACTGTAATATTGATACCAACCTTGCAGCGTCGTACATACCTAAACATGTGTGTCCGTGCTTGTGTATATGTGTGTTTGTGTGTATGGGTGTTTTAGCAAATGATTTGGCATTTTTTATGCACGTGCATGTAAAGGGTATGAGTGGATCTGTCGTTTTGTCTTTATAGGTATATGTATTTTTTTATATATCTTTCCACATAACCTTTTTAACAGTTTAATTTTTTATCTTCTCTCTGTATTTCACTTGATATATTTTACTTCTTGCTAATGAACACCATATTCTTTGGAAGACTGAATTTCAAGTCAGTGGCTCCTTTGGTGGTCTGGTTCCATATGAATAGGATTCTTCTGAATAATAATAATAATAATAATAATAATAATAATAATAATAATAATAATAATAATAATAATAATAATAATAATAATAATAATAATAATAATTCAAAGAAAACTCATAAGCACATGAGTCAATAAAATGGAAAAGCCAATCCACAATAGTATGTCTGTTTGATTTTGTTATTTAAAATACAAAGCAGAAAGCTTTCGATGACCTGCATGGTCCTCCTTCCCAATACTGATGTGGATTTACATTTCCAATAATAATAATAATAATAATAATAATAATAATAATAATAATAATAATAATAATGAGTATCTGGACAACGAATGAGAGAAGAATATCACATTGCCAAGCGACACAATCATGCAAATGCAACTTGTCATCTTTATGCAGTGACAAATGACATTAGAGAAAATACAGGAAGGTAAATTCAGTAGCTTCCAGCACCTACACTGATGAAATTGATTTCGTGCTCATAATAATATTGAAGATAACAGTAATCACACGCTTTTTTATTTATTTTAGAATTTTGATGAGAACATTCAAATACCTCTATAGAGGTATGTTTGTCGTGATTTTTTTCCACAAATAAAATGTTGATGCAGATATTTTAATTATAATTTTTACTAACAATAGAATATTTCTAGATATTTTAACATAGTTTTTCACAAAAATGAAGTATTTCTAGAGATAATTTTATCATAGTTTTTCACAAAAATGAAGTATTTCTAGAGATATTTTTATCAGTTTTTCACAATAATGAAGTATTTCTAGAGATATTTTTCTCATAGTTTTTCATAATAGTATATTATTTCTAGAGTAAAGTATTTCAAGAGATATTCTTATTATAATTGTTACTAATAATAAAATATATCTGCATGTAATTTTATTACAATATTTCCTTATAATAGAATATTTCTACAGGTGTTTTTATTACAATTTATCATTATAAAACATTTCTAGAGATATTTCTATCACAATCTTTCCCAATAATAAAATATTTCTAGAGATATTTTTGTCATAATTTTGCCTAGTAATAAAACATTTCTAAAGATATTTTATATTATGATTTTTACTTCTAGTAAAATATAGCTTGAGATATTTTTATAAATACAATATTCCCAGAGATTTTTAGCACCATTTTTCCTAATATTAAAATATTTATAGAAATATTTTTTTATAATTTGTCCCAATAATAAAGTATTTCAAGAGATGCTTTCATCATTTTTTCCTAACGATAAAATATCAATGCAGATAGTTTTTTTTTATCATAATTCGTCCTAATAACTAACAATAAAATATTTCTAGAAATATTCCTATAATTTTTTCCTTAAAAAAATTTTCCTAGAGATATTTGTACCATAATTTGTCCCAATAATAATGTATTTCAAGAGATGCTTTCATCAATTTTTCCTAACAGTAAAATATCACTACAGATAGTTTTTTTTATCATAATTCGTCCTAATAACTAACAATAAAATATTTCTAGGGATATTTCTAGAATTTTCTCCCTAATAAAATATTCCTCGAGATATTTTTAGCTTAATGTTTCTTCTTAATGAAATTGAGCAAAACAAAGAGCAGGCTCAGAGATCCCTAATTAATGGTTTCCCCTGTAATTTAGGAATACCATTTCCTTTCTAATTTTCCCTCGCTCGGAATGAATGCAGTCAAATCCTCAAAGACGTATGACTAAAGGAGGTTATTTAATAGAGGTAAAAGATCGCGTCCTATAAGATAGAAAGTACTGGACCTCTACTTATTACCAGAAACAGTAATGGGCGCCACTTGTCACAAACGACAACCTACACCTTGCAACCTCAGCTCACCTGTTTAAAGGTAAACAAAACAATGTGACGTCATACAAAGAACTGAGACAGTATTTGTGATGTCATACAAAGAATCTGGCGTCATACAAAGAATCTGTGACGTTATACACATAATCTGACGCCGTACAAAGAATTTGTCACGTCATACAAAGAATCTGCCTCCATACAAAATCTGTGACATCATACGAAGAATCTGTGACGTCATACACATAATTTGACGCCATACAAAATCTATGATGTTATACAAAGAATCTGTCACATCATACAAAGAATCTGACTCCATACGAAATTTATGACCTACGAAGAATCTGTGACGTCATGCAAAAACTGTGACGTCACACATGACCCTCGTGTGCTGAAAGCATCCCATCAGCTGATGCAAATGAACGCTTCTGATGTTTGAGTAAATGTTGAAAATGTTTTGAATGTTGGGCGCGTTTGCAAGTGTCCTTAAAATTACTTGGCAAGAAGATAAGCACCATGGTTGCGTATAATTGTCCGTGATTATTGAGCGTAATTATCGCATATCTAACGACGTTAGCAGCCATTTACAATTGACGGCAATGCAAATATATGAAGAGTGAGGTCACCATATTATTATTATAACAATAAAAGCTAAAAGATGTTTAGAATGATCCAAGACATACAGTCCTTGGTGGGGGAGGGGGAAGTGACAAGAAAGAATCTATAAACAAAACCCCAATAAATATTCTTAATTTATATATACATGACACCGCCACGGAAGATAATCCAATGTCCAATTTGTACTCTACTTTCGGAACACATTCAAATCAAGTTTACAATATACTTCAGCCTCCCGAAATATGTACACACTTTGCGATAACACTGAGGTCTTGCGTCACGAGGCTCGGCTGTTGACATCAGTTGTTTACATTTATTGTTTACGTTGCAAACGAGACCCTTTGTAATTCAGCAGTGACAGCAGAATGGCAGAGAATAACACCCTCCCCGCCGCCTCCCCCAATTAAAATTAACCCGTGATTAAGAATTTCATGATACAGAAAAATTCAAGACCCAAAATGAAAAATGGAAAATCTGGAAAAAGAAAATGTGTCAGCACGCCACCTAAATTCACTGCTGGATATATATATATATATATATATATATATATATATATATATATATATATATATATATATATAATGGTAGAACGTGAGACTTTATGAAAATGTATAAAGAACTCATTCTGATAAATCCTCACATTCTACCATTGACAACCTACTATGGACCTTATACAAAGATACTCCTGTTCTCGCCATAGAGTTTCCTACACATCAGAAGGCAAATCATTTACCAATCTGCCTTTAAAGTGTCACCCAGTGTAGTTGTATATATGCCATCTACAAGCACAGTTTCTTATTGTCTAAGATGCATAATAATGCATCTTAGACAATAAATCAGTCTGAAAATCACACTTTAAGCTTCGTTGACGACAAAACTGTCCGCGTAATTTCAGCAATTTAACCAGATCGACAAATCCCTCACTTGACCGAGCTTTTTCAAATTCTCTTTCGCCCCTTTGTTCCTTTTGCCGAAAAAAAGAACTAGTTTCACGCCCTTAGAGACTTACATACTCTTCTCAGGACATCAATTCTTTTTTTACTTTTCTTTCATAAAATGTCTGCTTTCTGAATTTTTACTTTATTTTATTTCCTCTTCTGATCTAAAGCTGCTTTGGCATCACTCTTTATTTCCACTTCGGAGGAAGAGATGCGTTTACGTCACTCCTTTATTCCCACTTCGGATGTAAAGCTACTTTTACATCACTCCTTTATTTCCGCTTCGGATGTACGTCACTCCTTTATTTCCGCTTCGGATGTACGTCACTCCTTTACTTCCACTCCGGAGGAAGAGATGCGTTTACGTCACTCCTTTATTTCCACTTCGGAGGAAGAGATGCGTTTACGTCACTCCTTTATTTCCACTTTGAATGTAAAGCTACTTTTACATCACTCCTTTATTTCCACTTCAGATATAAAGCTGCTCTTACATCACTCCTTTATATCCACATCGGATGTAAAGCTACTTTTACGTCACTCCATTATTTCCACTTTGGAGGAGAAGATGTTTTTACACCACTCTTTATTTCCATTTCTGATGTAAATATGCGTTCACATCACGTACAAATATTTACGCACTTTTACAAGGGCGCTGTCAGTAACACACGATCAGTACTAGATGCATTTCGTATTTATTTACAATATATAATTCCCCGGAGATAGTGGGTTGTGGATCACAGTTATCTAAGAATGTTCTCAAGATCACATCCACTCAAGTTTGATTTACAATAAAACTTCTGGAACCCTTTTCAGAATGGAGTCATCAACTTCTTGTCCCTAATATGTTGTTCCAAAATGTCTGTATTGTTATCGTACAAAACTTGTGAATTCTATGAAAAAAAAAAATAAATATGGACCTTTCCACGTCATGCAAACAGGAATTTCACCTAAAATAAGTACGTCGTGATATGAGAACAACGTTCAACCTGCCATATTTTCATTGTGATTTCTGCGACGGAAGGGGCTACATCAGTCCAACCAGTTTCATGGCCCAGAATGGTCCCAAATATTCCTGCTGCATGAACTAACCACAATGTCCTTTCAAACTTCTCCAGTTCATCACACTTTTCGGATACGCTAGTCACTACGAAGTCTGAGATCCAGTTGTAAGCATAAAAAAGCTATTCTGACGTCCATAGCAGGATTCGAACCCGCCTTCAAAGTACTAGAACGAGGTCGCGCTACCGACTTGACCACGAGAAGGCCCTTGGCACAGTTCAGATGCCTCTTGATTTTAGCACAGACAATTCTTGATGGACGAGACGCGTAGCTGGTGACAAAAACTGGCTTCTTCATCGAACACAGATAAGAGACTTTTCAGTGTTACCACTTCGTCCATATGTCTTGCTCTGATATCCTGTTAAGGGAGATCATTCTAGATTAAAGAGACACCACAGCAACAGAAATAAAAGAAAAAAATACTTTTAAAAGTTAATTTCAACCACAGGACTAAAAACTGCAATAATTCAGAAGAGAAATTCTAAATAAAGCATTGGTATTTTACAACAGGTATAAACCTCTTTGGAGTATTTGCAGGCTATTGACTGGCAGAAAATGATTAGAGAACGAATAGCAGAGTCAGTGACTTCCAAACATGAATACGGAATCACTTACAGTTTGAAGTCAGTCTTGAGTTTACTTCTAGTGTAAGATTCGAGACTTTGCACGGAGGTGAAAGGAATGTTGGCAGATGTGCAAATGGCTGACGAGACTTTGATATCTGCCTCGACCAGTCCGTTCACCAGCTCCTCCAGGTCGCAGACGTCCAGTGTGCAGCGTGGAAACATGATGCTTAAGAAGCCCCTGTGGATGATGAAGATGAGATTATCATTATTGCTATTCATCATAAGCCACCAACACAGCCTTGCCAAGAAACGGGAAGGATGCGTGCGCACACACTTCTGAAGACTTCCCCCTCCCTCCAAAAGGGGAAGAGGGCAGTGTCACAAATATATTCACAAGGTCACAATGTATAATTACAAATATAGATATTGCACATATATGAATTACATACAGTTGACATATATATATATATATATATATATATAATATATATATATATATATATATATATATATATATATATATATATATATGGGAGTCACGAAAATTTGGAACTTGTTGAATATATAAATAAAGGCAAAAGCCACCAAGGAGAATGAAACAAAGGAGTACTCCGAGGACCTTTCACTCAGTTTGCTTAGTAAAGAATATTGAGTAGAAAGGCCTCGCAATACTCCTTCGCTTCACTTTCTTTTGTGGCATTTGCTTCTATTAATGTATATATATATATATATATATATATATATATATATATATATATATATATATATATATATATATTTGAATCTACTGGTCACTTTTCTACCAGATACCAATGTAATTGTAACAACCACATTGCCTTCTTTTCGATTTTTTCACACTTTGGATATGCATGTCGCTACAAGTCCTAAGATCCAAATGGTGAACCGGATTAAGAAATTCTGACACCTGGGGAGATTTGAACCTGCATTCTGTCAGTCCGTTCGATAATGTTCCCTCGTTCTCGTATCCCAGATGCAGTTTCAGATCTTTTGCCCAGTTGCAAATCCCAGAGATGTATGCCAGTATAGCACCAGCCCCACTTATTTTTTGCCATACCCTTAGGTTAGGTTAGGTTAGGTTAGGTTAGTTCAAAAGTTTTCTATAGGTTAGGTTAGGTTAGTTCAAAGAAGCTTTTTATAGGTTAGGTTAGTTCAAATAAGTTTTCTATAGGTTAGGTTAGGTTAGTTAAAAAGTTTTCTATAGGTTTGGATAGGTTAGTTCAAAGAAGCTTTTTATAAGTTAGATTAGGTTAAGTCAGTTCAAAGAAGTTTTCTATAGGTTAGGTTAGTTCTAAGAGGTACCTTACAGGTATTTCGGGTGTGGGAAACATAATCAGGTTATTTTCAAGAAGATTCTATGGCTAGTTTTTAGATATGGCGTTGTCCCACTTTTTTCGGGGAAGGTGCTGCACTCAGTTACAGTTCAGGAATATGCTGCCCTGGCATCATATTTTCTTCATTTGGTTCTTCACTTTGACTTGGGCTTTGTAGTGACAAGTGCAAACAAAGAAATTGAGAAATTTAGAGGGCACTGTGACATTCAAAATTGTATCATATATCAGCATAGAGTTCAAGAAATGACTTACCTTCCCTTGGGTTGGACAGATTGGGCTGCCTTGCATGCCCATTCCACACTGCTGTGGTCAATGTCACCTAGATACAGATGGATAAATAGTCCACGAGGTAAAGGGGTCAGTTGACTATAATCGATGCCCTTACTCAGGTGAACAACTGAAATATAAAAGAAGTAGGAAATCTTAATTTGGGATGGCCAGGCATTTCGTTTCACCTGAGTAATATGTGTTTTGCATCAATCTCCTTCATTAGATATTTGTAAATTAGAATAAGTTAGAATTAAATGATTGCTATATATATATATATATATATATAATATATATATATATATATATATATATATATATATATATGTATATATATATATATATATATATATACACACACACACAAGTGCGCAAAAGAATTATCTAAACATCAACAACACATACAGTGAAATAAATTTATATATATATATATATATATAATATATATAATAATATATATATAACACACACACACAAGTGCGCAAAATGAATTATCTAAACACGGTACCCAACAAAAATTTTCCTTAGTTCTGATATACAGTATATTTACAGAGCTTTATTTTTGTAATATGTTAAGGAATTTCTTAGACAGTTTCCTGCATCATTATCTTTTCATAACATGTGGATGGTGAAGGTACGTGTGTGTGTGTTATATATGTGTGCTATGGCACTAGTTACTGATGAGCTGTAAAAATGTGTTTTTAGACATCGAATGATGTCCCGATTCAGAGGTTAGAGATCATGATTTTCTGCCCTTAACAAACAAGAAGTATTAACAACACTTTATCAATGATTGTTTTCTGATATTCTTTGACCTTTGATTTGTGGGCACTAGGTAGTTCTGTCTTTGAGTATAATGGCGGCATTGGAATTTGGATCCCTTTAGGAAAGTCCATCAACTTTCAAATATTTTGATCTGATACTGAAGCAGTCTTATGCCTCCATAAGTTTTACAATGCTGTACATCCCCTTTCCCACGTACTTGGCTTCCAAATTTCCTAAAGCAAGATTTACAAAGTCAAACTCTGGTATAGGGCCTAGTCAGCTTCGATCAGATATACCGGGTACAGATGGATAGAAATACTTGAGCAGACTTAATTAATGAAACGGTCATATGAGAAATGGCTCTTGCGTGGGGTGAATGATTGTCCTGCACAAAAAAAAGCTGGTGTTGTGGGATATACGAAGGTAACTTACACAGAAACCATCATAAAAACAACTCAGATCATATTGATTACGGTGAGTTATGCCTTCAGTACCCTTGGAGAGACAGGGGTTTGCAAATGTTATTGAGAAACCAAGGCTCACCTAAACGTTTGATAGAAGACAGTGATGTGGAATTCGCTGCCAAAAGCTGCTGGAGTGCGGAAAACTGTTCGGCGTTGGCAATTCCTATCCGGAGTTTCTGAATTGTAGCGGGAATGTTGATAGGAAAGCGCTGACTTATAGCTCCTCGGTAACATCTAACATTACAGCTGCAGTGACAAATGAAAGGCATTTGGTTAACATTACAGAAAATTAGTCTTATGTCGGAGAAAGAACATGAGTTTCTTAGTGACTAGTTTCTGAGGAAGGATTGTGAGCCAAAAATTGGACTTAGGTATCTCATAACACAGGTAAAACCAGCTTTGTTTCCGCTTATCTTTGGAAATCGTTACAAAAGGAATATCCTGATCCTAGAATGGAGTTTTGTGTTCTTTGTATCATGCAAGCATTAATGCATATCCAAAAAATCAGTCATACTAAGGAAAAACAAACTCAAAATAAAAATTAAAAAGTATCTAACACAATCCTACAGTTTTTCTAGTTTAAGTCTCTCATGTTTAGAAACCTCAACTAAAATTCCTAAGAGACCATGAAAAAATACTGTTGCTATTCATAATTAGGTTTGGTGAACATGCCGTGAAAGAGTGGTGGCACGAATGAGATCAATTTTCCAGAAATTTGGTTTCTTGTTGAGTACTACTTGGAAAGTGAAGAGAAGCTGGTGAGGCCAAGATTAACGAAGACTAGATTGTAATAAATATTTACGGTTTATGTGAAAGCTCTCCCCCCCTTTTTTTTAACATACTTTAAAAAAGTTAAAACCATTTAGTTGAAGACTATATTGAGCCTCGGAAGATATGAGAGACTAAGAATGCAAATGATGACTCCCTAATAAGACATTAAACACAATAAATGCAAACATCATGCGGTGTCTTCTGGACCCTTGAACTTGAAAGAAAAAAAGGGGGAAAGGGGAAGAAGAAAAGAAAAGAAAAAGCCCGTGGTACTTACTCCTGGAAGATCTGTTGAACAGCCCAGTCCAAAGAGCTGGCCATGTGTGATGGATATTGAAATTCATCGTGAAACTCCAAGTTGGTCACCTCACACATATGCTCACTTAGGAGACACAGAAGCTCCTCCAGCCGTGGAATATCCACGGGTCTAGCTGTGATGTCCACCTTCAGAGATTCTGGACATCTTTTCTGGAAAAGGCTTAAGTAAGAGTAGACTCTTGAGTCCTTTATTGTGATATTTTCAAAAGTTATGCTGGGAATTTTCTCTGCAATGACATCTGCTACAATATCAGAACATTTAACATTAGAAATGAGATCCAGCCATTCTTCTCTCTTCTTGATACCTGTCTTCTGAAGTATTCCTACAAGTTCTTCCACCAGAGGCCTGCTAATGTTGTTCTTACTCGTCAAGTGTAACAGGCCAGTCAGATGGATGAAGGCATCTTTAAATTTGTAATACTCTACATGTTCGTTATCTGGATACAGCTCCTGAAGGATGCTCGTGATGACTGAGGTGGATGGTGGTCCGTTGACCAAGACCAAAAGTGACCCAGACACGCTTCTCCTAATTCTGTGAATCAGCGGCGTCCTCCCTGTATGAAATTCAGGTTCTCCACAAAAGGCCTGCCTGAACCTTTTGTGAACTCTGTGGCAAGGTCTTAGAATGACACTGCTTAATCGACTCATGCAACCACAGTTAGTTAGAGTTGCGTCACCTCTTGAATGTGACTTAGATCCCATTTCAGAAGATATGTCTTGTAAGTCACACCTTATTAAAGTTCTAATATCAAGGGGAACGCCTTTATCTTTTAGCTTCAGCAATATAAACAAAGCACTTAAGAACTCCTGGATACCCTTGTGAGGGTAATTAATTTTGAAAAGCAGTCCTGTCGATGTCCACATAATTTTGTGGACCAAAAATGCTCCTAGCGTCTCTTCATCATGTAAGCCAACCCTAGTGCAGACATTTTTGAGTAAAAAAATTGAGTCATCTGACAACATAATCTCATCGTTCTTCAGCCCAATTAAGGCCTGCTTGCAAAGCGTCACTACAAAAGATTCAACTTTGCATTGCAAGTCATGTACACTTAGGTGTTGCGTTTCCTCTCGGGATTTGAGTCTCAATAGAAGTTTGTCTACTGTGAGTTTGTGAATCTCGTAGTATAGCTCAGTTGCTGTTGTGACGCAGTTTACCTTTTCTGGTGCAATGGACCACAAAATCGTAAGTAATACCAGATTAAGAGGTAATCGTAAGTGGTCTTGTAAATGTCTTTGACTTGTTTTCAGGTAAGTTATAAGCCCTCTAGTTTCTTGTTGACTTTTACCGAGCTTTCGGAGTTCTTCGTGATACTTTGATGCAAACTCTTCCCTTCGAGTTGCTGGAATTCCCGTGATCTTCAAATGGGTCGTTTCTTCTCCACTAGTTATCATTTTGTAGCAGTCCTCTATCTTCTCGGGCCTCATGGTACAAAACAGACTTATTTCGTGTCTTTCCTTCAAATGTAAAATCTCTTTAAACAACTGTCTTGATGATTTGTTCATTTCATCAAGACCATCAACGATGATGAGCAGCCTCAGTGCCAACGCACATGTCACCATACTCTTCTCTCTAAACCTCTGTGCAGTTTTGGGCATCAGTGATACCAGCAGCTGATGGAAAGAGGTATTAGTCGTGTTTCTACATTCCATGTATAACACAAGATCAAAGGATGACAGGCTCTCCATACTTGTGTCACCAGAGACCCAGTCTCCTATCATTTTCCTGGTTAAAGTTGATTTTCCGGATCCTGCTGGGCCTTCAATCAGTTTAATCTTTTCTGATCCACTGTGTGATCTGCTCCCAAATGATAGCAGCTGTTCGTACTCTATGCTGTGGCATTCTTTTTCATCAAATGGAGATTTCTGATCACTAACCACTTCAATACGTGTAAAAACGTTCCCAATGTGTAGACTGAATTCTTTACCAGTTATAAATGACACTGGATTAAAGTTACAGAATTTTTTGTACGCTTCGACAATCTCGGCCTTTCCCTGGGTTGATAAAATACTAACCCATTCTTTAAACAGTGGCTGATTGTCAAAACTTTTTATGTCAAGAATGACTAAAGGATTATCTCGAATTCTGCTGATGTCTGCGTTCATTTCGTCCACATGTCTTTCTATCTCTGATTTGTCAATAGAATATCTCTCACCTGCCAGCCGCAAACACTTTTCCTGATTATCTCGTAGACTTTCTGTTTCTCCCATGAATTCAGGCAAGGATAAGCTTGTCATATCATGGGTGATATTATTTCTGAATGTTTTTAAATAGGCCAGTGTTTGTTCAAGAGTGTCACCTCTTGTGTGCCAAAGGTCTGACTTCGGAGGAGCCATACCTTCGCAGGCATATTTGATGCACAGAAACAGAAGTGTTATGTCAAAAATGGACCCCGAGGGATCCTGATACATTTTTTCTTTCTGGTCTTTGGTGAATTTCATCTTCAAGATATTATTTGGTACTTTTTTCTCTTGAAGTAAATACTCATAAAATCCCACGTTGCTCTGTTTGTCTTTGGTGCCCCAGGTTAGAATTGTATGCATTATTTTGCAAGAAACTGTGTCGTTCATTTTACGAAGGCGAAGTGTGCGCTGATCAATTTCATTAAACAGCGATGGATCGTCGTCCTTTGTGCTGTCTTTTAACACATCACCATTCTGTAATTGTGGCTGGTTGTGCCCCTTTACTTCCTGCTGAGGAGACTCTTCAGGTGGCAGTGACAACCTGTCTTGCTCTTCAGTGGTGTGGTCTGAGGAATGTAAGGCACTGTTTTTACATTTATTCTCCACAGAGGGTGATTGTGACTGCTCAGAAGGGTCGGTCTCTTCCTCTTGCTGACAGATTTTCGGTGGGGAGAGGGACTGATGCTTTTCCATTTCATGTTCTTGCGGTGTTTGCTGCGGGGTACTAATATGCTCTTTCTCATATTCTTCAGAAGAGCCAACATTTCTTGGTTGAATTCGATCGGTTTCTTGACTACCAGATATTTCTCCATTTGGCTGCAAAGGATCCCTGTCGCTCTCGTCATGATTCGTTCGCTGCGAATCTTCGTTTTCTGATTCTTTCTGAGGCATCGGCTCGGATACCACGTCCTCCTGTTGCAGGTCCTCTGATTCATGCCGAAGTGGTTCCTCCAGTTGGCATGGCTGTGACAGTGATGCTTGTCGCTGCTCTGGTCTGTGATCTTTCCGCTCTAGATCTGATGGCGCCTCTTGGGTGTATCCATATTCTTGGCAGGTTAACTGTTGCTGCTGAGACTGGTTGCTTGGCTGGTCTGATGAGAACTGGTCACCACAGGTGTGCGAAGGACAAGGCATACTTTCTTCGTTGTCCAAAATCTCTAAGGTCGTTTGCAACGGAAACGGAGTTTTTCTGGCTCTCAGAACCATTCCTAACCAGTGAGGCAGAGCCGCGGCTCACTTATCTGCCTCTCAGCAGTTGTACAGAGAATCAAGCTCGCTGCTGGCTCCTGCAGAGTGGCCTCCGATGTAAACAAACCTGTTGGGGAAAAGCGACAAACCACAAGTGAATCAAGTTCTCGTTCTAAATGGAGTAGTATAAGTAAATAACAAGTCAATCTGAATGCAATGTTTTCTTTCTTCCCCTCAGCGAAAATCCCATCAGTTTACAGTTGCTGGCGAGTGCCCCTTAAAGTAACCTACAAACAATATATACGGATGCACTGATTATAAATGATAATTCCCCAGCTTTGGTACTGATGATAAAACTTCATGATTCCTTAAAATATAGCAATTTCCTAATCATTTTTCAGTTGTGCTCCTAACCAATGAAATGAGGTTCAATTGTACTGATGTTAATAATAATAATAATAATAATAAAACTAGTAGTTCTTTAATGATCGTGCAATTATGGTTATAACTTCGAGAATAAGGCCCCGTGAAAATAACGTCTTACTAATAAAGACGAAGATAATGATGGTGATGACAAGAATAACTTTATTTTTTATTTCTCTGAAATACAAGAAAGCAGGATTTGATGGCTATCATGTTCATAAGGTTTATCCAAGACAGAACAATTATAGTGCGAAATATAAAGTCAAAATGAGAGAGAGAGAGAGAGAGAGAGAGAGATATCGCGTTCTGGCATAGGAACAACTTATGGAAGGAAACGAAGAGACAGTTATAATCACCAGAAACGACATTATCAACGTAGGGAAAGTAATGCACAATGAATGACGAAATGCAATGCAATTCTCTCGCTAATTCCAGAAATTAGACGAAGGTGAAAATATGCATCGAAAATAGAGATGGAGATAAAGTAATCCAGGACCAATTATTAGATGGATCTGTATCGAAAAATTGTACATCACTCCACGGCTATGGTAAGCGTCTTTGGGTATCCATTGTATAAATTTTCTCGTCTCTTTTTCTTTTTTTTAGTTTTCTGTAATGAAGATGGCTTTGTCTGTCCGTCCGCACTATTTCTGTCCGCCCTTAGATCTTAAAGACTACTGAGGCTAGAGGGCTGGAAATGGGTATGTTGGTCATTCACCCTCCAATCATCAAGCATACCAAATTGCAGCCCTTTAGCCTTAGAAGTTTTCATTTTATTTACGGTTAAAGTTAGACATAATCGAGCGTCTGGCAACAGTGAAGGACAGGTTTCCACCGTGCCGCAGTTAAAGTTTCGTGGGCCGCGGCGCAGACAGCATTATACCGAGACCACCGAAAGATAAGATCTATTATCGGTGGCCTTGATTATACGCTGTACAGAAAGGTCGATTGCGATGAAGAAACACTGGAGGATTGAAAGCGAGAAATTCCCGGAATACAAAATCGATTGTAAACGAGACGTCATCACAGTGGCACCACTCGAAATGGAAGCTTCAAAACGAAAAAAAAAAAAGACTAGAATCAGTCACAATGAGAAATTGCAGGAAACATTTTTTTTTTTTATTATCATAGACGTACGAACTCCAGGTCGCTGAAATAATAATATGGTCCATATTAATTCAACTCCAGAATGGAAAGCATAATTAGTCTGAGGATTTCATCAAGTCCTTTTAGACATTATGACTCGAGGTGAATTTGTAGGAATATAAGTAATTGGTAACCGAGCTTGAGGCTTGAGGACCGCAAGTTCCTGGAACTCCCAGTGTGGACAGAATGAGAGAGCGTGGCCGGGAAGGGGGTAGGGGGTGGGGATGAAGTAACAGGCGATTGGGGAGAGGGAGAAGGGGAGGGGGGGAGAGTTCCCAACCTGAATCTTTCAAAGTCAAGAGAGAGAGAGAGAGAGGATGCTGGATGGATGGATTTCCAGCGTTTTAAACGTAAAATAAATAGGAAAAAAAATAAGATCATATCCCACTTGACTTGGAGCTTGATTTTGTCCTTAAAAGGACTGAGCGCGTGACCGATACATACATATTAAGCCAGCTTTGTATTGGCACGGGCTCTTGCTTCTTAGCAGCCCGTAACTGGTGAGAAGTTTCAGTGAAAACACACGGTGGGCCGTTACAAAGACTATTATTATCTTTCATGGTTAACGTGCAACTGAACATCAAAATTGAGAAACCTGTTTGTCAAGTGGCAACTGTTCGGTTGTCTTATTCTTATTCTACTCTCTCTTTCTCTCTCTCTCTCCCCCGCGCGCGCGCGTTTGTTATTGTTGTCGTTGACTGAGCGTGAGCTTGTTATTGTTATTATTGACTCGTACTTGTATCAAATGAATAGGAGGCTTCATCCGTAGGGCGTTAGTGTCTGTTGTCCCCGTGGGGAGGTAGTGCCGTCAGTGCACCTCACGCGGTCCACCGTAGACGTTACTGAAGGTTCTTTGCAGCGTCCCTTCGGCCCCTAGCTGAAACCCCCTTCTGTTTCTTTTTACAGTACTTTCGTTCGTATTCTCCTTCTTCCATCTTACTTTCTCAACCCTCATCTAGCAATTATTTCAAATTGTTTCTCAGTCTCCCGTTCAACGCTGAATGACCGCATGGGTCCCAGTGCTTGGGCTTGGCCTAAATTATACATATATTCTATTCCATGAAAAAAAGTGTGAGGTCATTCTATATGTTAACAGCCTTCCAAGGGTTGGCCCGAAGGATTAGATATTTTTTTGTTTTACATGGCTAGGAACTAATCGGTTTCTTAGCAACGGGACCTACAGCTTATTGTGGGATCCGAACCACATTATATCGAGAAATGAGTGAGGAGCTGGATTCATGGACAGAAACGCCGACATCACAAAATAAGGGATTGCCGTCTCTCGATTTCTTCACGTTTCTTCAGGAACGAAGTCCTTCTGAAAATCCTTATAGGAAACGGGGGAAGAATGTCTCCCATTATAACTGAAGTAAGGCTCAAGGTACCTTGGTAAGGCTTTTTTGTCGGGCAGAGAAACGAGTCCGTTCCTTGTCTGTCACGACCTTGGATTCTCCCTCCGAGTAGAATAGGCAACGTAACTTAAATAATCATCTCGTTTGATGAAGTCTCGTTCACCGAAGGCGAAAGAGGTCTGTGTGAATGTCTGCTACCTGGTGAGTTTTGCTACCTGGTGAGTTAAACATTGCCATCTTGTGAGCTGAATCTTGCAATCTAGTGAGTTGAACCTCGCTATCTGCTGAGCTGAACCTTGATGCCAGTGAGCTGAATCTTGCCGTCTGGTGATCTGTTGAGTTGAATGATCTATTGGGTTGGACCTTGCTATCAGGTGAGTGAGTCTTGTTATGTGGTGGTCTATTGAGTTGAGCCTTGCTATCTGGTGATCTATTGAGTTGAACCTTGATATCAGGTGAGTTGAACCTTGCTATCTGGTGATCTATTGAGTTGAACCTTGCTGGCGGGTGATCTATTGAGTTGAACCTTGTTATATATTGAGTTGAACCTTGATGTCTGGTGATCTATTGAGTTGAACCTTGCTGTATGTTGATCTGTTGAGTTGAACCTTGTAATCTACTGAGTTGAACCTTGCTGTCTGATGATCTATTGAGTTGAACCTTGCTGTATGGTAATCTATTGAGTTGAACCTTGCTATCTGGTGATCTGTTGAGTTGAACCTGGCTGTATGTTGATCTATTGAGTTGAACCTTGCTGTCTGGTGATCTATTGACTTGAATGAGCTCGTGAGTTGAACCTTGCTATCTGGTGATCTATTGAGTTGAACCTCGGAACATGGATCCTGGTTAGCACTGGGTTGGAATAGGAAGAGGAGAAGGAACTACCGCGTCATAAAAAAGGGGGGAGGGAGGAAGAGAAAAAACAAAAGTGAATAAATCAGTAAAAAGACGAATAAAGGCGAATAGAGAGGTTTCGTCTCGGGGGGGATATTGTCCTTTACTAATAATAATCCTTACGTCGTAGGAGATTTAATGCTGAGGAATTTTGTCCCTCGGCGCTCTTGTCCGGACAGGGTATAATGATTCTTTTGACAACAAACGTCAGGACAGCACTTCAAAATGTATTAAAAATTCAACTTCCGTAAGCAACGTGAAGCGCATTAGTCCAGTGGAAGTATTCAGAAATCTGCCCTAGGGAATTTAGCATGAATATTGCTCAGTAATATTTGCATTCGAATATTGACAGGTGTCGTTCACGCACGGAACGCAAACTGCATAAACATAGGACGAATGGAAGGGTTGTTGGCATAGTTGTAGTGAAATGTTTTGGGAAGTAAGAAAAAAAAAAAAAACTGAAATGTAACCTTCAGATCATGATAACTGTAAAGTGTGACGACAGAGAATGAGTGGAAATCGATTAATAGAATCAGGTTGATTTTTCAACAGCAAAGACGAATGCAATTTACTTCGCAACCTGATTATGATGACTCAAGGTTACCCAATCACTGAGGAGTGAATGCGATCACAACCCGAGTCTGATCTACAACTTTTTTTTTTTTCATTTAAAGTAACGTAGAGTATCTCATGCATCGTATTTACTATAATGTCTCATTACCTAATTCTTTGGTCCCGGTCGTGAAGCACAACAAACAGTGAAAGCATATCTATAGTCGATTCACATCAACCGTGCATTTGATATCTAGGCCAGTCCCTTACGACGCTCCAGATTGGCTGTTGATAAGCCAATCACAGGGCTGGAAAGTTCTCAGTCTCTCGAGAGAGTTCACATGGGTAGGATGTATTTTCCACATCTCCTGAAAAACATACCTCAGGAGAGGTTGAACATAAATTCTAAGCATGTGAACTCTCTCGAGAGACTGAGAGTTTCCAGCCCTGTGATTGGCTTATCAACAGCCAATTAGGAGCGTCGCAAGGGACTGTTCTAGACATGAAATGCACGGTTGATGTGAATCTACTATAGCTGCCTGTCCTGTTTAGTAACATTATTGTTATGATTATTATTGAGGACATACCTTGCAAAAATATATATGCTTTCAAACCCGGATGACTGTAGCTCATCGATACTTCTCCCTAAATCGACTTGACTTGTGTATAGTACTATACAAGGCTGGCAGGAGCATCCGTCTCACAAGAACAAGGTAGCTCTCTCGCGGCTACTGACTTCTTCATTATCTTTATACTCGTCCATATTTTTTCCTAAGATATTCATTGTTACTTTTCACTGTGCCTTTCACGGCCTCGGCGTGACATACTAACTGTTTATTCGCCTGCCAAGTCTTTTCTTCACGAAATTATTCACCTTAGTACTACATATCTGTCGTCGGCAGTAGGCTTATTATATAGTACATCACACAGTCACTTGGGAAGGGCATGTAATATCTAATGATGTACAGTGATGTGTATACTAAGTACCGGAAAAAGCTAATAGATTCCTTTTCTGAACACTATCGAAAACTATTGGAATTTATCAAGTAGGGCACACAAGTCTTACGCGTAGAAAGTATAGCTAGCTGTCTACTCCACAGAATCTGGCTCATCGGCTTCTCACTCTCGCTCACCGAGGCGAGATCTGTTTGATCCACCTCACTGTGACCTCAGGAAAGTGGTTTTTTCCCAGCAAACTCCGGGGATTTCCGCTAGAGAAGCATCACATGTATACCTACGTCACGAGGGAGGGGGTTGGAGGATGGTATCACCTTGCGTCAGTCATGTCACCGCGGAGAAAGCCCTAAATAGCAGATATATAAACGCATGTCAGTGTATCTATAAAACAGGATACGGAATACTGACAATTGCACCCCACACATTCGCCAACCAGGTTTACGCGACGCACATTTTCCTACTCTGTAAAGATGACAATCACGAAAGTTTCTCCACAATACTAAAATCACGCGTGAAACATAGCTTTTAAAAACTCGGGTCTCCTCGCTTGCCAGTCAGTGTTGACAGGTAACGCCCGGCACTACGGTCTACGGACAAGGAGGCTTGCTACCAAAGGTTCAGAACAGAACCCGCACGACTAGTCTGAGTCTAACGGCTAACTGTGTGTGTGCTAAGGCAGAGTTTCAGGGCAGTGGGACATCAGCGCCACTGGTGGCAAACATTAGAGTTACGACAGTCTGACGTAAGAGAGAAACATTAAGAAATGCCCGTTCACCTGATTGTCATTTCTTGGAGAGCATACTCAAAGTGGGTTTGATCAGTGACAAACGAGAAACTCGTAATAGCTAATCCTGCAAGTTCGCTCCTTATATCCACAGTCCACTGCTTAAGAGAAGAGTGGGATTTGGGTTAGAGAGAGAGAGAGAGAGAGAAACTTCGGCAGAACCAGATTTTAACATCTGACATTTATAGCAATGTACAGTTTTGTTTCATCAATAGATAACAGTTATTCAAAGAAATATATGAAAGGCCAGATAGCACAGGATACGAACCAGGAACTCTATGAAGCTGGGAGTCAGTCTTGGGGCTCCTTTTGGTCGTCCTGGACTGGAGGCTCGCTGTTGTTTGGGAAGGGGTTGTGGGCATTGTTCCAGCGCCAGAGTTTTCCTATTCCGGGTCAGAGCTACGTTTCAGCAAAAGACCTTTTGCGCATGAAATGGTGTACTGTAGGCATCACTCAAGGTTCTTTGCAGTGTCCCTTCGGCCCCTTGCTGCAACCGCTTTCATTCTGTTTACTGTACCTCCGTTCATATTCTCTCTCTCTCCCATAATACTTTCCAGCATCTCACAACACAAATAAAAATACAATTGCGATGTTTTCCTCCTCGTAGATCTTTAAAACATTTTTACTGTCTATTTCTTTTTCAGTGCTGAATGACCTCGAAGGTCCCACCGCTTGGTCTTTGGACTCAGTTCTATAGGAGTCTCTATTCTGCAAAAGACCAGCATTTCATATCTTAATATTATTCTGTGACATTTCTGGGGATACATCAGTAATGTGTGTTGACAAGTAAATAACTAACGTACCAACTGATCAGGTGAAAAAATGATGTATATTCCTGATCTTAGTGAAAACGTAAAGGAATGAATGACGATGTCGTGTGTGGAATGCCGAGGTCCTGCTTTAATTACGAATGCTTGACGTAGAGTCTGACGTCATTACTTCAAGAAGGCGATTCCGTTCAACATCCTATGTCTTTCCTATATTTCCTGAGGTTAAAAAAAGCCCAGTGGTACTAAAGACTAAAAAGGCCTTACGTTTGCCCGCTCGGACGATGTACCGAAAGCTTTTCCCGTTTTTTGTTTACGTGCGTCAAGGAAATGGGGAGGTCATTTCTTCGAAGCGCTGGCTTCCGTCGAGTGCCACCAGGATGTTTCAAGAACGGGCAAACAAAATTTGATGAAACTTTGCAGATTGATGCTTTTGGGTCACAGTCTCGAGGAGACTTTGAGTTGGACTGAATATTATAGATTTAGGCCAACAGTCAGCTACCTGGGGAGGTCACGTAATGAAATGAGCAGCACAGTACAGAAAGACACAAACGTAAACACCAGTGTTTTTCGGCATACAAGGTTCACTTGAGTCTACATGTGAGAGATGAAGGGGGTGGGGGGAGGGCGTTTCTAGGACTCTCTGAACGCAACGAAAGAAAGAGTCCGTTTTTCGCATAATAGCTTCAACACTTTATTTATAAACTATATAGATACACACATTTGGAACT
>NC_061101.1:15443287-15448287 GCF_015104395.2 Macrobrachium nipponense | reverse complement strand
GGAGCGACGTAAGGGACTGGCCTAGACGTCAAATGCACGGTTGATGTGAATCTACTATAGTAGTACTAACACGGTGTCCCAAGGAGCTTCCGCCATGCTTAGTACTAGTACCTCGGAGTACGTAACCAAGCCAAAATAGCACCGAGTCTTGTTACTCAGAGTAAGTAGCATTTTGTTCTAAATAACTCTCCAGTGGACTGAAGAATTTGTCAGAGCTCAGGCTGTTTGGTTCGCATCACACTCTTGTTTATTATTATTATTATTGTTCATAGAACGGAATAGCCGTCTTGATGCCGCTGAGTTTGTACTGTAGTTTCTCAACCTCTCGAATGAGGTTCTTTGTAGTAGCCAGGTTTATATATATATATATATATATTATATATATATATATATTATATATATACTATATATATTATATATATATATACACACACACACACACACATACATTATTTTATATATATATATATATGTATATAATATATATATATATTATATATATATATATATATATAATCAAGCAGAAGAAGTCCCCAAGAGATGGATATTTTTAATATATATACACACACACACACACACAACACACACACACACACATACCCAGGGATATATATATATATATATATAATATATATATATATATATATACATATACATACTACATCGAGCTACAAATGTCCTTGATATCTAATTCGCTCTACCTCAGATTAATATATTTTCATACATGTTAATTCGGAGGTAGGGCGAATTAGATGTTTAAAGGACATTTGTAGCTCGATGTATGTATATGCATCACGGTAATGTGATATGACTCAATATATATATATATATATATATATATATATATATATATATATATATATATATATATATATATATATATGCTTAAAAAATCACAGTAGATGCACGTGACTTCATTAAATAAGCGAATACCACAGGAAAATGATAGTCAGAAATCCAAGCGCTTTCGTCTTTACTAAGACATTGTCAAGGAATGAATGAAATACAATTGGAGAGAAAGTTATCAGGTAAACAACAGATCAAAAATACCAGATGGTTAATTGTCAAAAGGGTAAAAGTTAAGAAGGATTATCGGAAATCACACGGTCACAAACCAAAACATAGATTTAACCCTAACAGAAACTACAAATTTTATTATCCTTATATTTATCTTCAACTTATTTCATTATGAAGGCATCAAGTTTAAATAAACCAAGACTTAAATTTAGAACATTTCTATTATTTGACTTGATGAAACAAGATTCAATGATATTCCTTTTAACTGTCATTACATGGGATTAAGGCTCTTGCTTGACTCCAGTTAATAGGATGATCTAAATCTCTCATATGTACGAATAATGCATTCCATATTTGCCCAGGTCTCACAGAATATTGGTGCTGTTTGAGACGCTCTGAAAGAGACTTACCGGTCTGTCCGTAATAGACTTTATCGCACTTTTTGCAAGGAATTTCATATATGCAGCCTGGAAGATCTTTAGGAGAATTTTATTATTACTAAACTCTTGACATTAATATTACTGAAAACAACATTTATGTTAAAAAGCTTTAAAATTCTAGGAATATCTAAAAATCTTTCATCATAGGGTAATTTTAAAATGTTATGCTTACTAAATTCAAGTTTGTCATTAGTTAAATAAAATGTTTTTCTAGCTCTTTTCCATGCCACATCTACGAAAGTCCTTGGGTATTTAAGTTTCAGTGCAATATCATAAATAGTTTTAATCTCAGCGTCAATAAACTGCGGGCTACAGACACGTAAAGCCCTTAGGAACATCCCAGAAAAAACAGAGAATTTAACATTTTGATGGTGATTGGAGTAGTAATGAACAAAAGAGGCAATGTTAGTTGATTTCCGAAAGACTGAAAAGGTGAAATTTCTATTATTTCTATGGACAGTTACATCAAGAAAATTCAAATTACATATGAGAGATTTAGATCATCCTATTAACTGGAGTCAAGCAAGAGCCTTAATCCCATGTAATGACAACGTTAAAAGGAATATCATTGAATCTTGTTTCATCAAGTCAAATAATGGAAATGTTCTAAATTTAAGCCTTGGTTTCTTTAAACTTGATGCCTTCATAATGAAATAAGTTGAAGATAAATATAAGCAACAAAATTAATATATTCAGTTTTTACATGTTTTGAACTGTAAGGATAATAAAATTTGTAGTTTCTGTTAGGGTTAAATCTATGTTTTGGTTTGTGACCGTGTGATATCCGATAATCCTGGAGTATCTTCTTAACTCTTACCCTTTTGACAATTAACCATCTGGTATTTTTGATCTGTTGTTTAGCTTATATATATGTGATGTATGTATATATATATATATATATATATATATATATATATATATTATATATCATGCATTTAGACGTACATTTCTTCTATAAAACAAAGATGGAAGAAATCAGTGGAAACATTATATCAATCCGTTAATAACGAACTTCCTAATTCAACAGAAAGATGCTACAGTTAATAATTTCAGTAAATAACTGGGTAATGATATACAAAAATTTCTTCACTCTTTATTCGCAATCTCAAGACATAAAATGTGCTTTCCCGCGAAACCCAGAAGTTACTGATCATCATTTATTAGGTAGTATATTCAATGATTGATTTATTGACTCATTTTTCCGTGCACGTCTTTCGTAACTGTGGGCAACAGGCAAAGATATCGAAACACGAAATTTTTTTATGGCATTGCTTCTTCACGTGAATATTCAAGGTTACATTGAGAAATGACTTCGTTTGAAGTGAATTGGCGAAGAGACGTGGCAACAGCGCTCAAAAATAAGATCATCCCTTATTGTAATTATGCATCACAAAGGCAGCGATTTCCACAGCGAGCACCATGGCAGCAACCACATATCCGATGAAGACCAGAAAGAACGCAGCCTGCAAACAAAGCGGTTAGCAGTGAACTGAACACTCCCTAGATAGCAGGCCAAGATGCAGTCGGAAGTAAAGTATTTCTTTTCAGTTTCAAAAATGAACGTGATTAAATTTGTCGCTTAGTCAGATAATTTATAAGATTCATGAAGTGTCCGATGGCGAATAATTAGCGTTCAGTATTGAATTCTTTAAAATTAGAATGGATTTGATTTAAATCGTTAACATTCAGTATTGAATACTTTGAAATGAAATTTATTTCATTTAAATAATTGCATTCGATATTGAATTCTGTAAAAGATTTATTTGATGTAAATCATTAACATTCAGCATTGAATTCCTTAAAAGGATATTTTATTTTGAAAATTAACATTCAGTATTGAATTTTTTAAAGTGTGATTTATTTAATTAAGAAAATTAACCGTCTGTATTGAATTCTCTCAAAATAGATTTGATTTGATTTAAATAATTAATATTAAATATTGAATTAATATTCAATATTGAATTCTTTGAAATAATTAACATTCAGTATTGAATACTTTTAAATTAGCACTTGATTTGATTTAAAAGATTTGATTTACATTGAGAATCATAAGAGTAGAGTTTGTGCTGAAAGAATAGGTGATATTTCTTAGTGTCCATTAATTTAAGGCTGAGATTTCAGTTTCTATGCTAAAAGATTCTTAGAAAAGAAAAAAAATCTTGTTAGAATTTTTCCAAGAAGCATTTACTTATTCCATTATGTTTCTGAAATTGCACACGAAGAACCTATAAAACTAGCAAAATTAACATCTTTGTTAACAACAGTAAAATAAGGAATTGCATTAACAAACCTACAAACCGCACTTGAGTCCAAAGTCCTCTCTAAGAGCCGGGAACAGAAGGTAGTTACCTTCCTCATACCGGCACTCCGAGACGCAGTGAGTCTTCAAGTAATCGGTGATGTTCTCTCTAAATTTAAAAATGATTTTAATCCTTATGAATCTTTCTGTTTTATAATGATCCTGGGTTGCCTATTCTTAGCTTGAATTAATGTTTATTTCTCGAAGTTGAAGTTTACTACAGACAGTAGTACCTGCAAGTCACTGAGGGTGAAGGGTTTGGTGACCGAGTCGTCCTCCGTCTCAGCGCTGAGTTTCCTCACTCTCCGGAAAGAATCCTCCTCCCACTTTCGGTGGAGTCCCCCCTGATTTATCCTGAGCAGTCTGCACGAGGGGAGGAAAAGTTTCTCCAGTAACTCACAATGGAATATGACAGAGCAATTCATTTCTTTTGGATTTAAGTGACTGATCTTGAGCAAAATGGTTACGTTACCACTTGCCAGTCTAATCAGGCTTGTTCCAAATCCCTATGCTTGTCCATTATTCAATTATTCAGTTTTATTTGTGACTCACTGAAAAATAACTCAAAAAGCTATTTCACTCATTTGTAATAAAATTAATTTTCCAACCATTTTTTAAGGCTGGTAGTAACAACTAAAACTTTTCAAGCAAGTGAGGACGAAAGATGGTGTTGTAAAAGTTATTCTCAACAACAAATTCACTGATTTATTATATTATTATTATTATTATTATTATTATTATTATTATTTCGGTAGATGAAGCCTGTTCACATGGAATAGCCGCTGCAGAGGGTCGGAGACAGCACTGATTTAATTTGTGATGATTTAGAGCTTGTCTCTCTTTTAGAGTTAAGTTTAAGTTGAGTATATCTTAGTTTAACCAGACCACTGCGCTGATTAACAGCTCTCCTAGGGCTGGCCCGAAGGATTAGAATTTTTTATGTGGCTAGGAAGCAATTGGTTACTTAGCAACGGGGGACTTACAGCTTATTGTAGGATCCGGACCACATTATATCGAGAAATGGACTTTAACCACCAGAAATCAATTCCTCTGACCCAGTACTGGCACCAGTCGGGAGCGAACTCGGCCTACCAGATTGGTAGTCGAGTACGCGACCCACTCGTCCAGTGTGGAACTTCTTTTAGAGTTAAATCCCTTGGTGTGAGCTGCGCAGAGACTTATAGTGGAGAGAACATGAAGGCTACATCAGGGAAACTTACATCCGACTGAAAGCTTGGTTGTAG
>NC_061101.1:15363287-15435787 GCF_015104395.2 Macrobrachium nipponense | reverse complement strand
CAGCAATAAAACTAGCTTGGTCAAGTTGCTTTTTGTGGAGGACTGTTGACTGGTGTCCAAAATATAGGCTTGAACTTTCAAATTTCAATTTTTACTTTACAGATTATAGTAAACATTACCTTTCACATTTCTTCATCAGTGCAGTAAACCCACGGAATGCAAACCAATTCAAATTAGCAACATAGACGTATGAGAGACATCTAGAGTATTAGTGCATTCACATGCCTCTTATTTTCATAGAGATGAGATACTTTGCACAAGCGTATCATTAATGGCCTAAATAGCTAGAGGATGGGTGCAGTTATAAAATGCTCACTCATATGTTTCAGAATGCATTGTTAAACTTTCAGAACTTTCTTTGTATTCACACATAGAAAATACTAGCTTGCATTATAGTGTTTTTGAGTCACAAATACTCACGTAAAGTTCAGATACTGGCCCAACGCAATTATAGTTTCCAAAGATGTCCCACCTACAGGTTCAATGCTTCCGTCGCGGAAGGTTCTTCCAAAAATGATTCCCGTTGGACTGTCAACGGCAGCTGCGATCATCAGGCGGCCTTTCATGTCAGAGTAGAGGTCTTCATCACGCGTAGTCACCAGAGTAGGTAAAACTCTTCTGACCTCGGCATCCCATGCACTTCTCGTGGAAAAACTGAAACAGTTTTGGCTTTAGGTAATTTAACGGCAAAAATTCAGGCTAAGAAAAGGACTCACGAGGAGAGCCTTGTTTATTTGCCATGGATACTCTAACCCTAGTTGCTGTCTCGGTTATGTGTACCTATTGTGTTACAAATCTAGATAATGGAATGATCTTCATATATCATTCTTTAAAACACTCTTACCCTGTTATCCATGAAGGTTATTTGCTTAAGATGATTCAGAATCCAGTTGAATGCTTGTTAGTGGCATCTCCTTCAATATTCAGTAGGAATTTTGCAGTCTATAACCATTAATATCAGCATTATTATTTCCATCAGATTTCTCAGATATTATCTCATCATTAGAAAATACGTAGTCATCTTTACCCAGAAATACCACCAACTTCACTACTGACTATATCTCCTTTTTTATTTGAAATTCTCAACTTTTGCTAATAGCCACATCCTTTTCATCCAATATTTACCTTAACACTTACTTTCCACACTGTATTGATGTTTGTCACTCTCTGATGCTTACCGAATTGTGCCGTTAACTTCTGCTTGTGAATATATGACCAACAGGTCTTGGTTTGGTTTCTCCACAAGAATGAGCACTCGATTTCCTTCGAAGATTGAGTTCTTGAGGGAGGACAGGAACTCTGCCAGGAACTCTGCCTCCACCTGCCCATCCAGGATCAGGAGCCAAGTCACAAGGTGACTGTCAAGCCTCTTAGTTTTGATCTGGTTGAATGGTGGGTTATTGTAATTTAGTTACCTGAGTGGTCAGTTGTATTATTATCTACATCAATATTTCTGTATTCATACCTGGTGATCAAGTGCTTGTTTAATTTATTTATGTAGAGCAAGTACAAAACTTTAGACAACGTATAGAGGGAGACACGTGAAACATTTGCAAACTACGCTGAAGATTTTTTGCCTAAGGGTGCATCCACACTACAGTAAAACATGTTATAAACACACGACAGTAACTTATCACACACACACACACACACACACACACACACATCACAAACCGGTTGAAAAAAGTTGACGACTTATTGGTAGTTCTAGTCAGTGCTCCATGAAATTATCCAGCATTATCAAAGATTCGTTTTCCCCTTACTGTTATTAACTTGTTTTCAACGTTGCAGGTTAAAAGAAAAAAAAAGTAAAAAAACTCTCCTTATTAGTCTTCAGTACATGGCTCTAATTCCAAAGTTAACTTACAACCCTAAGAGAAAAACCCTCGAAACAACAGACTGGGACGTCCCACAACTAAAGCTTCTCTGTACCAAACCGCCATGCTCTCTCCCCTCACCAGCCAATCCTTCCTAACCTTTACAAACCCCCTCCCAATCCCCAAGACCATAAACGTGTTTGTGATATGTAAGAGGTTAAGATAAGTATATCTTAGTTTTACCAGACCACTGAGCTGATTAACAGTTCTCCTAGGGCTGGTCCTAACGATTAGAACATTCTCCTAGGGCTGCCCCAGTTACTTAGCAACGGGACCTAGAGTTTATTGTGGGATCCGAACTACATCGAGAAGTGAATTTTTATGACCAGAAATAAATTCCTCTGATTTCTTGTTGGCAGAACGGGGAATCAAACCTGTACCCTGAAATCAGTAGTCGAGCACATTACCGACTCGTCCAACGAGGAACTTATATGTAAGAGGTAAGTGGCCACCGTGTTAATGACATGTTTTTACAGCAGTGTGGACGCACCCTAGTAGATGAAAGGGTAGCGAAGCATGGAAACGAGTCTGTGAGGGAAGAGAAAATGCTCCCTTGGGACAGGGCAACTGGGTGACGAAACCATGTTAAACGAAGCAGCTGATGTAGGCTAGTCAGGTATATAAGATGGAGGGAACCTTGAAATGACGCTTCTGTGGCAGAGGCTTATTCCTTGTTTCGGCTTTTTAGGAATCGATCGAATTTTACAGTTTGTTAATTGGAGTCTTCCAAGATTGACTTTGACTTTGGTATGGAATCACTCTTACTGGGATGCTCTGAGACTCGAGCGTAATTATTGCTTCTGGCTTACATGGTTGTTTTAAAGACATCTACTGTTAAGTGATAAACATGTCAGCAGCCTGTCTCATACGTATCACAGATGGGGGTGGGTGGGGGGGGAAGTTAACGGCCATAAATGGTGAAAGAATCTTTGGTCCGGTGTTATATAGTGGTTAGTGTCATGGAATGCCACTCAGATGTCGCAGGTATGCGTCTCCCCAAGGATGATGAACAATCACTGGCTTTGTGTCATGATCATTTACTGCTTTATTGTGGGGTCTGCGGTGGAGGTTGAAACCAACATTCTTTGGATGCTTAAATTTGAAGTCAATGGCCCCTGTGTGCTTGTTCCATGTGAATAGGTTTAATTTACTGAAATAATAATAATAATAATAATAATAATAATAATAATAATAATAAAACACCAAGAGATGAAGGACACGATCAGGAAAGAATATATGCAGAGACTCAAGGCGATACTCAAGTCAAAACTCAACGCCGGAAATATGATAAAAGCCATAAACACATGGCAGTGCCAGTAATCAGATACAGCGCAGGAATAGTGGAATGGACGAAGGCAGAACTCCGCCCAGCATAGATCAGAAAACCAGGAAACATATGACAATACACAAAGCACTAACACCCAAGAGCAAATACGGACAGACTATACATAACACGAAAGGAAGGAGGGAGAGGACTACTCAGTATAGAGGACTGCGTCAACATCGAAAACAGAGCACTGGGGCAATATCTGAAAACCAGTGAAGACGAGTGGCTAAAGAGTGCATGGGAAGAAGGACTAATAAAAGCAGACGAAGACCCAGAAATATACAGAGACAGGAGAAAGACAGAAAGAACAGAGGACTGGCACAACAAACCAATGCACGGACAATACATGAGACAGACTAAAGAACTAGCCAGCGATGACAATTGGCAATGGCTACAGAGGGGAGAGCTAAAGAAGAAAACTGAAGGAATGATAACAGCGGCACAAGATCAGGCCCTAAGAACCAGATATGTTCAAAGTACGATAGACGGAAATAACATCTCTCCCATATGTAGGAAGTGCAATACGAAAAGTGAAACCATAAACCACATAGCAAGTGAATGCCCGGCACTTGCACAGAACCAGTACAAAAAGAGGCATGATTCAGTAGCAAAAGCCCTCCACTGGAGCCTGTGCAAGAAACATCAGCTACCTTGCAGTAATAAGTGGTACGAGCACCAACCTGAAGGAGTGATAGAAAACGATCACGCAAAGATCCTCTGGGACTATGGTATCAGAACGGATAGGGTGATACGTGCAAACAGACCAGACGTGACGTTGATTGACAAGGTCAAGAAGAAAGTATCACTCATTGATGTCGCAATACCATGGGACACCAGAGTTGAAGAGAAAGAGAGGGAAAAATTGGATAAGTATCAAGATCTGAAAATAGAAATAAGAAGGATATGGGATATGCCAGTGGAAATCGTACCCATAATCATAGGAGCACTAGGCACGATCCCAAGATCCCTGAAAAGGAATCTAGAAAAAACTAGAGGCTGAAGTAGCTTCCGGGCCTCATGCAGAAGAGTGTGATCTAGAAACGGCACACATAGTAAGAAGAGTGATGGACTCCTAAGGAGGCAGGATGCAACCCGGAACCCCACGCTATAAATACCACCCAGTCGAATTGGAGGACTGTGATAGAGCAAAAAAAAAAAAAAAAAAAAAAAAAAAATAATAATAATAAATTGTACCCATAACTAAAGGAACACTAGGCACGATCCCAAGATCCCTGAAATGGAACCTGGAAAAACTAGATGCTGAAGTAGCTCCAGGATTCATGCAGAAGAGTGTGCTCCTAGAAACGGCACACATAGTGACAAAAGTGATGGACTCCTAAGGAGGCAGGATGCAACCCAGAACCCCCAACACATAAAAACCACCCAGCCGAATAGGATGACTGTGATAGAAAAAAATAATAATGATAAAAATAATGCTGGATAATCTTATGGAGCTCTGGTTAGGACTACCAAGAAGCCGTTAACTTGTATTAAACCAGTACATGATGTGTGTGCAATAAGTAGCCAGCTTGTATTTAAAAATGTTGTAGTGAAGTGTAGGCACATCCGAAGGTACACTTGTGACTAAGAGCCTAAGTTCCATTTTCCTTATTTAGAATGTTAGGAAAGAGAAAGAACATGATGAGACTTTTAATTGCAATTTGGACACTTAAGGAGGTCATATATTCCTGATGTCTAGGCCCGTCCCTTACGACGCTTCTGATTGGCTGTTGATAGGGATGGAAACTCTCAGTCTCTCGAGAGAGTTCACAGAAGCAGGATGTATGTTCCACCTCTCCTGAGGGATACTTTTGAAAGACATACATCCTGTCTCTGTGAACTCTAGAGAGAGACTGAGAGTGTCCAGTCCTGTCATTGGCTTATCAACAGCCAATCAGAAGCGTCGTAAGGGACTGGCTTAGACGTCAAATGCACGGTTGATGTGAATCTACTAAAGGCGACAGCATCCTTCTATACTCGGTCGAACTTAAGGAGCAGACTTTGGATTTGATGGGACTTCAGCGAATTTTACTCTCAAATTATGTCCTCGGTGTTGTGTAAGGGAACTGTGGCTCTGTATGACTGTCTGATTTGGATGTCGAACTGTGTGTGAGGGTGGATTTTATAGCATGTTTGTCAAACGCTTAAAATGAGGGTTGTTTACAGTTTAAAACACCAAGTCCAAAGTATCCAAGTCTTTGTCTGATAATGATCGCCTATACGCTCCTTACAGTGGTAGTCAAGAAACCCGCGTGAAATCTTGAGACCATAAATAATGTTTTGCGGAATGCTTCATTCGTAGGAACCGTTTGCTAGTGATTTAGGAACCGTTTGCTAGTGATTTAGGAGCCGTTTGCTAGTGGTTTAGGAGCTGTTTGCTAGTGATTTTGTCAAGACACCAGTCATGAGAAGAAGAAAACTCCTTCGCCCATTATTACTAAAAACTACTTAATTCGTCCTTTAGTAATAAAAACTCCTTCGTCCATTAATACTAAAAACTCCTTCGTCCATTAATACTAAAAACTCCTTCGTCCATTAATATTAAAAACTCTTTCGTCCATTAGTACTAAAAACTCCTTCTTCCATTGATACTAAAAACTCCTTCGTCCATTAGTACTAAAAACTCCTACGTCCATTTGGTACTAAATTTGGAACTGTAATGATTTGCATACCATAAACGGATCATAGAATAAAAAGGATAAAACTGTTTGATATGCACTGACTGACTTAGGGTTGGTAGTAACAATACATTCTTACCAGCACTCAGTAGCGGAGACCTTACCATTTCAAACATCGCCAGGTGGTTGCTGCGAGAGCAAATAGTCGCTAAAATTGTCGGACCCCTCCTCGCCTTCAGCAGCGCGTTGATCGTCGCAGACGATTTGTCGTGTTCGTAAATCGTCAGTCCATCCAGCTTGCCAGACAGGAGCGTCGTCATCAAACCGCTGACAAGATCTGTGTTGACCGCCGACAAGAAAGGAAACAAATGCATCGCATCTTGCGTAATCAGTTGTAAGATGCGTTTTAGTTTGAAACTCAATTATGAGGCTGATATTATCGATATTATTCGTTGCAGTTGATTTTCAAAGCCGTATATTTTTTTCATGAAAGGGAAATGACTCGAGGAAGCGTTTTGAATAACTTTATATAGTTTACTAGGCTTTATTTTATTTTTATTGGATAAGTTTGTAGATAAAAATTATCACATGATATCTTTCGGACTGGATTGAGCAGTTTTAACGTACCTTTGTACTCTCGATCGTATAGGATTTCCAGATGAAGGGGAACCTTTTTGCCCAACTCTTGAATGAAGAATGATAAATCCCACACAAATTTTGCGCTGGAGGGATTTAAATAATGGACTTCCGTTAAGCATTTGTTTTAACAGACATTTGTAATGAATGACTAAATATAAGATACAAGAAGACACGCGGCAACATTCCATACACACACATATCTAGTATATACATACATACATACATTATATACGTATATATATATATATATATATATATATATATATATATATATATATATATATATATATTATATTTGAATGTCGACAACGCCTTACTTACGAAGTGACAAATTCAAGATTAAGATAGATAAAAAAGCAAGACGTGGCAGTAGATAAGATCAAACCTCGACGTTCAAACTTCGTTTGTATGAACGTGAAGAGACTAGAAATATTTAGGAAGATCCGATCAATTCAATTTTTGGCAAATGTAAAATCCAGGTGGTGAAACATGCATAAAAATAAATCATATTATATATATATACATTATTTTATTATTATTATTATTATTATTATTATTATTATTATTATTATTATTATTATTATTATTATTATTATTATTATTTGGCCTATCACAGTCCTCCAATTCGACTGGGTGGTATTTATAGTGTGGGGTTCCGGGTTGCATCCTACCTCCTTAGGAGTCCATCACTTTTCTTACTATGTGCCCCGTTTCTAGGATCACACACTTCTGCAGAAGTCCTGGAGCTACTTCAGCCTCTAGTTTTTCCAGATTCCTTTTCAGGGATCTTGGGATCGTGCCCAGTGTTCCTATGATTATGGGTACAATTTCCACTGGCATATCCTATATCCTTCTTATTTCTATTTTCAGGCCTTGATATTTATCCATTTTTTTCCATTTCTTTCTCTTCAACTCTAGTGTCCCATTGTATTGCGACATCAATGAGTGATACTTTCTTCTTGATTTTGTCAATTAACGTCATGTTTGGGTTATTATTATTATTATTATTATTATTATTCAGAAAATGAACCCTATTCCTATGGAACAAGCCCACCAAAGGGGCCATTGACTTGGAATTCAAGCTTCCAAAGAACCTGGCGCTCGTCATCTATTAAGGTAATCCGCGTTTCAATCAAATATTCCATCATTTCACTGGCATTCCCTCTCTTACTTTCTTCACCTTACCTTCTGTTCGATGTCTGAGCAAAGGCTTCATTTGAGGGGTGGTAGTAGGAGCTGTCTACTGCTTGGAACAGCGTCGAAAGCATGACTGTTACTGAAAAGGAAAGCACGAACAAAAATATTCGATTTTCATACGTAAACATTTAATATTTAAATTGTCCTTCCGTACTTTTTCAGCGTCTTCAGAAGTTAAATCTACTTTAGTTTAACCAGACTACTGAGCTGATGAACAGCTCTCCTAGGGCTGGCCCGAAGGATTAGATTGTTTTACGTGGCTAGGAACCAGTTACCGAGCAACTGGACTGACAGCTTATTGTGGGATTCGAACCACATTATATCGAGAAATGGATTTCTAATCACCAGAAATAAATTCCTCTGATTCCACGTTGGCAGAGCGAGGACTCGAACTTGGGACTACCGAATCGGTAGGCGAGCTCGTTAGCCCCTCGTCCAACGAGGAATAAATTTAAAAACTTTGTGTTACGTAAAGTCTCTACCGTAAGTTTTTTCCTTTTGTTTTAAAGAACGTATTTAGTGGGAAAGAAGTTCCTCATTGGACGAGTGGGTTATATCAATCTGGAAGCCCGAGTTCGCTCCCCGCTGAGGCTAATGCTGAACCAGAGTTATTAATTATTGCTGGTGATAAAAATTCATTTCTCCATTTAATGTGGTTCGGATCCCACAATAAGGTGAAGGTCCCATTGCTGAGTAACCAATTGGTTCCTAACCACGTCAAAAAATCTAATCCTTCGGGCCAGCCCTGGGAGAGCTGTTAAGCAGCTCAGTGGTCTGCTTAAACTACGGTAGACTTAACTTACTTATTGAAAAAGAGACCTAATTTGATACCAGCTGTAAGTTTTGTGGAATTCGGGGCTTAAGTAATAAAATAAAATAAAACTCAACAATGTGCGATAATAACCATTTATATCAAGTCATTCTCTGTTTTTGCGTGTCCCAGAAACTTAACGATTTCACTAAATAAAAAGGAAAACAAAACATCAGTGGTATTACACCTAACTTCATTGCCTGTTTTTCATCTTCTCTAGAACATTCCCCTCAAACTCACTTTTCTGTTTATACACCCATCATATACGTATATATATATATATATATATATATATATATATATATATATATATATATATATATATATATATATATATATATATGCAGAAGCTAGGTATACTATGTTGCACCTCTAAGTAAATGGGGCTACAGTCTACAATGATGTAAAATCCTTCTGTAGTTTTATGAATATATATTTCTTGTACAGCGACTTATAGCTTTCGACCATCAGCTGTGGTCTTGTTCACTAAAAAAAAAGACCGCAGCTGATGGTCGAAAGCTATAAGTTGCTGTACAAGAAATATATATCTTGTAAACTACAGAAGGATTTTACATCATTATGGATTGTAGCCCTATATATATATATATATATATATATATATATATATATATATATATATATATATATATATATATATATATGCGCGCATATATATTGCTAAATAGCGCGTGACAATATATTTAGCCAAGGCCACAGGAAAAATAAAAGAAGGAGTAGTGAGCGCTTTCGTGTCGTTACAACGCATTGTACCTCGAAAATGAGTTTAAATAACACGAAAGCGCTCAGCACTCCTACTTTTATTTTTCCTGTGGCCTTGGCTATATATATATATATATATATATATATATATATATATATATATATATATATATATATATATATGTATGTAGTAGTATGTATAGTAGGACTAACATTTCTTGGGGGTCATTATCTTCATAATAGCTACAGTTTTGTTTATGTTATTACAATCACCACCGACGTAAGCTTGTACTAAACACTATCTTGGAAAGATCCGGTAATAGAATAAAAATCTTCCGTTGACAAACTCTCCACTTCCCAGATAGTGAAGGTCTTATGGGGGAAATTCATTCATTAAGAACCTTATGGGGAAAAATCAGCTGCTGTCGCTGGTCGCTGTAGAGAGACTCACCTACCAGTCGACTGATCTTGGCAGACATCCCTTGATCTCCTCAGTGAGCGGAATCTTTGGGAAAGAAGAAGAATAGAAACCTTTATTTTTCTGTGTGTGGAGTTATTCTGAACTAGATGAGAGTTTCATGGGTTTATTTTTTATTGGGGTCATAACTGCTTCACGGAGGGGAGGGACTGGGTGGAGGGGGGAGGTAAGGGGCCTGAATCGCATAAAGGGGTGTAAATGATAATTAAGGTTAGTTTAGGTAATGTGAATTATCTCTTGATGGAGTCTTACGTAAAACAAAAGCTAGCTACGATACACAGTAAGTATGTAATATATATAGTATATTATAATATATATATATATATATATATATATATATATATATAATACAAACACATACATACATATATAAGATATATATATATATATATATATATATATATATATATGTAGTATATATATGCATTATATACATGTATAGTATACGTGTATATATACAGTATATATATATATATATATATATATATATATATATATATATATATATATATATATTTATATATATATATATATATATATATATATATATATATATATATAAAATATATATATGACTGGTAAAAAGTTCTGTTACAACAGAATTCCATCTAATGAAAGGAGCCCCTCCCAAAAAAAACGCCAAAATATAGAAAGTCTCTGAAAATATAATACTTTCTTTCTATAATTTGGCATTTTTGGGGCTCCTTTTATTATATATATATATATATATTTATTTATATATATATATGTATAATATATATAGGTATATATATATATATAGTATATATATATATGTATATATAAGTCATATCACATTTCCGTGATTCATATACATATATCGAGCTACAATGTCCTTTAATACCTAATTCGCTCTACCTCGGAATTAATATATTTTCATATATGCTTAACCGAAGGGGAATTTTTTCTCGATAATAGACTTGCCTGGACCAGGGCGCGAACCCGTGGATCCTTTCAAACCAGGAACGTCAGTGAAGCTTTACCTACTACACCACGCGAGAGGCTAAAAGTTCATGTCACCTCTCACCCTCATATACCTTTCGCGCGCAGGTAATTAGTTGGTTTGGAGACAACATCAACCCACCTCGACTCCGGTAGTGTTTGTAGTGCTTTTGACAGCACGTAGCAAATCTATAAGTCATATCACATTTCCGTGATTCATATCCATATATCGAGCTACAATGTCCTTTAATACCTAATTCGCTCTTCCTCGGAATTAATATATTTTCATATATGCTTAACCGAAGGGGAATTTTTTCTCGATAATAGACTATTATCGAGGAAAAAATTCCCCTCGGTTAAGCATATATGAAAAATAGAATTAATTCCGAGGTAGAGCGAATTAGGTATTAAAGGACATTGTAGCTCGATATATATATATATATATATATATATATATATATATATATATATATATATATATATATTTATATATATGTATAAAAAAACAAACGACACAAAAACTGACCCGCGAATACAGGGACCTCGACGACTCAGACAGACCCGCAGTTATCGAAGAGGAGGAGGAGGAGGAGGAGGAGAACCACCCTTCCAGCTGAGGCCTCGACGCTAGAGTGACTGTCCGTCCAGCCGCTGATGGCGATTGCGGGAGTCTGACTTGATGTTCATTTAATTAATGATTCTCGTCATTAACGCCATTCGTGGTTCTCCAATAAGGTTTGGGTTCTCCCAGAAGCGTACGGCGCATGCGCCAAGGACCGAGAGAGCGCGCATCTTCTGCCTAAGACAAAGGAACTGAGCTATTAATGACCGCGATGTCATTGGGAATGGATGCATGTTCTTTTCATCAGGCAGCAGGGAACTCCCAGTCAAATATAAATGTGCGTCAAAGCTTTGAGGAATCAAATTCAAATCACGTTAAACGAACGCAAGACTCATGAAACAGGAATTAAAGTAATCACGATAACGTCTGTCAAACTACTGGGAGTCGTTGCATATTCATTTTGCCAAATAGGAGCGATTGCGCGAATGGAATATAGATGTACGTCAACCCTGTTCACAAAAAGAGTTGGATAAAACAAATTCTTCGGCAGATTAACTCTAGCAATGACATTACAGGTAGATTCACATCAACCGTGCATTTGATGTATAGGCCAGTCCCTTACGACGCTCCTGATTGGCTGTTGATAAGCCAGTCAAAGGGCTGGAAAAACTCAATTTCTCGAAAGAGTTCACATAGGCAGGATGTATGTTCCACTTCTCCTGAGGGATACTTTTGAAAGACGTATCCCTCAGGAGAGGTGGAACGTAGATCCTACCCATGTGAACTCTCTCGAGAGACTGAGAGTTTCCAGCCCTGTGATTGGCTTATCAACAGCCAATCAGGAGCGTCGTAAGGGACTGACCTAGACATCAAATGCACGGTTGATGTGAATCTCCTATGGTACAAAAGCAAAAACAATATTATCCAATTAATTAGGACATTCGTAAAACAAACGTGAATACATTACATGTCAAATTCTGAAACTAATGCAGGGGCTAATTTTTCCTCAAACGTTTTTCTTATTTCATAAACAAAAATGAACGAAGGCATATATCCACAGAAACAGATCTAGAGGCATTGACTCATACAAACAAAGAATCTTGTTCTATATAAATATAAAATGGCTGAATTCTCGGATAATGAAATTCGCACCGACTAAGAATTCACCACTCTTGACTATCAGGTTAAAAAGTATTCTGTTCCTTTATGCACTCTTAAATACAGAGCAACAGACATATATTATTTACATTTACACGCATATACATATGTTTTTATGTCTATATGTTATGTGTGTGTATATATATATATATATATATATAAATAAATATATATATATATATATATATATAATATATATATATATATATATATATATATATATAGTATGTGCGTGTGTGTCTGTTTTCCTTGTTATTTTGTGCATATTGCGCAAAAAGAGAAGTACATAAAGGCACAAAATACATTTTAACTTGATAATGAAAGAGTAGCGCATTTCTGTGCAAGCACGAATTTACGTATATGAGATTCTGCAAATATATATATATATATATTATATATATATATATATATATATATATATATATGTGATATAATTATATATATACAGTATATATATATATATATATATATATATATAAACTTATATATTCACATCAAGCCATTTCATCTCATATATTGTAACGCCAGAGATGAATTAAGGAATACCTTACTCACCCTGGTCAGCCATTGTAACTTAGCTTCAATCACCATATAACAGCATCCCCCTTGTGACGTCATCGATTTCGGTACTTTCTGTAGTTAAGCATCTTGATTCGTTTTCTAACTTGTTTCCTCAAGTCCCTCTCACTCTTGCAACACTCAACTCTGCCTTTCTAATGTTTTCATATATGCATTAATTAAGGTTCCTTGCAGCGACCCTTCGGCCCTAGCCTAGCTGCAACCCCTTTTCATTCGTTTTATATTACCTCCTTTCATATTCTCTTTCTTCCATCTTCCTTTCCACCCTGTCCTGACAATTCATTCATGGCGTGATGCTTTGAGGTGTTCCTCCTGTAATTACACCTTTCAAGTAATTTTACCGTCAATTTCCGTTTCGGCGCTGAATGACCTGATAGGTCCCAGCGCCTGGCCTCTCTCTCTCTCTCTCTCTCTCTCTCTCTCTCTCTCTCTCTCTCTCTCTCTCTCATTTTCCCACTTATTTTATTAATAGCTGCCTTGATTATTCTTTATTGTAGTGCTGCGTGGTTGTTTCTTTTGACAACACTTTGAACGGAACAATCTCTTTGCTTTTGCTTTTGCGAACATCGTGTATTTGTTCTTATTGATCTCCCATCCAAATTAACACATCCCTGAATTTTTCAGAGAGAGAGAGAGAGAGAGAGAGAGAGAGAATACTTTTGAATACACGCATGATAATGTATGATGCAACGCAGGCAGAAAGTCCCATACAAACTTTAATATCCTTAAGGTTTATAATAATGGCTCTCAGTTTGTTTTACGACAGTTGGACGTCATTTCACCATCTGAGAAAACAGTGTATACGCCAACACTGATTCGCTTCGGTTTGTTATTCGTTTTCAAGATGAAGAATTGGGAGCCACGGCTCATAATTAAAATTAGAGTTGGACAAATATTTTGTCGGACAAAAAAAAAAAAAAAAAAAAAAAAAAAATGAGGAAAACTTCAATAAAAAAAAAAAACGTGAATAAATGCTTGAGACGATTCGGTCTAAGCGACGTCAAATCCTCTCAGGAAGTCGAGTCCTGTGACAGGTGAGAGACAGGTGTGCTCATGGGATGAGGAGTTAACTGGCACTCGCGATGACGCCGAAGACTGGCACCGGGGTAACTTTGGCGGTGCCATCCCAGGAGAGTGACGTTATGACTGATGGTTTTTCCCGAAGAGGGAAGTTCTGGTTTCTTATGCAGAAGCTCTTAAACTGCTTCAAAGCGACTGAAATTATGAACGAATTGTCTGTGTTGGTAATTGGTCAAATTTACTCTTGGCTTAAAGCAATACGACACAAGACATCAAGGTATTTAGAGAATATTTATATAAACAGACGCAAATGTGTGTGTGTATATATATATATATATATATATATATATATATATATATATAATATATATATATATATAATATATATATGTGTGTGTGTGTGTGTGTGTGTGTGTAGTAGGTGGTGGTTAATCAGTGAAACGCATCTTGACGTTTCTAGTTTATTATAAAAAATATCAAGGGCTGTGCTAGAAGGGCTGCAAGTTGGTATGTTTGATGATTGGAGGGTGGATGATCAACACAGCAATTTACAGCCCTCTAGCCTCGTTAGTTTTTAAGATCTGAGGGCGGACAGATAAAAGTGCGGACGGACAGTCAAAGTCGGCACAATAGTTTTCTTTTCAGAAAATTGAAAATCACGGTAAAAGAATATTATGAACCAAAATATTTACGCACAAATTCGTACTAAATAACATCAGCAAAGATAAATAGAAAAGAAAACAACTCGGTAAATAAGGAATTTTACAAAACATTGCAAAGAAGTGAATCAGTGAATCATATACTTTCAACTATGCATATCTAAGAATAGTAAAGAAAGAATAATACATATAGAGTGCATTATTATTCAAAGGAAAAATGCATAGAAATTATGCGCCAAAAACATATAAAATGTATAAAGTATTCGGTAAAATAAGAATAAAAATTATAATAGCTATTGCCAAGTTCAAATGAAATGTTCATTGCCCATGTTAAGACGAATTATCAATAGTTCAAACATTACTCTTTCTGCAAACGAATATCAAGTCACCGAAACTCATTACAGAATGCAAACTATTCCAGAAACACCGGATGCAGGATATCCAACACCGGACACCTTTTATCAGTCTATACGAATAGTGATCTCTTGCCAAACGCGTATACAATAGCAATGTCCCGAAAGAGACAACTGAAGACGACCGGACCTGATGCCGGCGCATTGTACGCCACCCTCCACTAAAGCGCCTCAGTTGCGTGGTCGGTATGGTCTTGGCCTGCCACCTCGGAGGCCGCGAGTTCGGTTCTCGAGCATTCCATTGAGGGGTTAGAGATGTGTATTTCTGGTAATAGAAGTTCACTCTCGACTGGTTCCATGCAACGTAAAAACACCATAAACAAACAAACATCCTCCACTATATACGTACGATGAAGAGTCAGTTTAGATACTATTATATATTGCATCACTTTACGAAAGGTATCGTTCAGATCTTATTTCTACTTTTTCATAGTACTTATTAATGAGTTTTATAAACAAAAAAATTTTAATATGAAAACTAGAATAAATTGCAACAAGTAAAAATAAATAAAGTTGCAAGAGAATTCCTTGTTTTATGCAGTTTTTTAAGTATTTGCTCGAATCATTGGGAAACATTTCATTATATTGTGGATGAGAACAGACCAATCAACAAAGGTAACTGAGAATTATCCGCATAAAGAGGTTTCTGTTAAAAGAGCGTAATTCTACAGCACGGGAGATATTGAAATAAGTTCTGTTGAGCAAGATCTGACTTAAAAGGGGAATAATTATACTAATTTGTGGTAAAAATACTTTTTTATACTCTTAGGAAAATGTACATGGCCAATGCTATTATGGATTAGTGGAAAACAGTCTCATTTGGCTATAAATGGACTGAACACGTTTTTAAAACCTACGAAAAAACAAAAATGAGAGATGTCCTGTGGCGTATTCTGGAAGGTTCGTTGTATCTGCTGGCACTTACTTCTTTATCAGGTCCTTCACCTACACATATTTTAGCTTGCGACGTAGCTCCATTTATTGGGGACAAGATAAAACAAATGATGCTGTCTCAACAAGAACCTCACATACGTCAGATATCCCGTAGGAGGTTGGTGCTGTCAATACACTGTAGGTATTTCTTAAAGTTCTTTGCAACCCCAAGCTGCAACCCCTTTCATTCCCGTTTACTGTACCTCCTTTCATATTCTCTCTCTTCCATCTTGCTATCCACCCTCTCCTATTCCTCCTGTTACACCTTCCAACCTTTCTACTCTCAATTTCACCTTTCAGCGCTGAATGGCCTCATAGGTCCCAGTGCTTGGCCTTTGCCCTAAATTCTGTATTCCATGCGTCAAAAGGGATTTACACATGTCATTCATTCAAGAATGATTTGTAGTGAGAACCATATTAAACGTATAACACAATGCCAATTGAATACTTATATCAAACACAAGTTCCTCCCCCCCCACTCCCCTCCCCCATTGTTAGAATGGGTTCACCTGAGTAGGAACAGCGCTGAATGACCTCATAGGTCCCAGTGCTCGGCATTTGGCCTAAATTCAATATTCAGTTCGGTTCGGTTCACCTAAGTAGGAAAAGTACAACCTGGTGCCATCTATTAGACTTTAAGGGAACCATAACTAACTGGCTTAAGATTCCTAACCTCAATGCATTTTCTCTTCATATGAACCAGTTCAGATACCATGAAGAAACAGCGACAGATAAAAATGAAAAGCTTAGCAAATAGATTAACAAGATTTGTAGTTAATTTAGGGATAAGGAAACTTCCTGAGAACAATATTGGAAAATTCAGGGCCTTCCGCTCCAGTTTTCAACATCTTCAATGCAGTTCTTGAAGCTAAACATTTCAATTCACTAAATCTAAAACATATTTAGTGTTTATATTCTCTTTCTTCCATTTTACCTTCCACCCTCTTCTAACAATTTATTCATAGTACAACTGCGTAGGTTCTAGCGTTTGGCTTTATGCCAAAATACTATATATTCTGAGTCACCTACAAAGGTCATCCACCTGTAGCTCCTCCCCATTTTATTATATGGTTTCATTATTGTTTCGTAGCTCAAATTTGTATATTTATTGTATCGTTTAGTATACAGTTTTATGATCTATTTACTACTCCAGGTCCTTTTAAGTTCTGTGCTGATCGGTCATCCCCTAAGAAATTTTATGGCTGCTCCCATGATTCCCGTCTAGTATATGCAAAGACAGTACAGGCGAGACAATTTGAGAAATTTGGCAAGAAGATGAGAAGTTAACTTTATTTTGTCTATATTTTCACTTTCATACCCGAGGAGCTGCTCTACATACGTTGTAGGTTCCGCCATGTTTAGTATCGGCACTTAGGGGATGACAGTAAAACATAGAAATAAAAGACGGCAAATTTCTTATTACCTCGGTAAATTTCTCAAATTATCTCACTTAGCCATAGTGCTGTGAGGACCAGAGATTAAGACAGGTAGCTGGGTACTGATGACTTATTTACAGACGAACTGGGTTGACATAGACAGGTGCGGACTGATAAGTAGTACAGACTCGCACCGAGAGCAGAAATGACTCTGAGACAGTAGATTTGTGTTTTCTTACAAACATGCATTTAAAGATAATAAGGCGTACAAATAATGGAATTACATGTGTTTTATACATTGGCGGAAATCCCGCGGAACGCTCTATAGTATGGTAAAAGGAACAACGCGACTCGGTGATTGGATACACTAAAAAATAGGGAAAAGCGTTGTCCTTACAAATACTCCCCCCCCCCCCCCCCCCCCCCCCCCCCCCACCAAGACAATGATTATGGAATAATTATTGGATGAAATATCTTGGAGGCAGGAGGCGACCCCGTGTCCTTGTGGCACTTGTTGTGGGGCGTCATCGAGTGTCGAGTCCTTCGGTGTTGCTGGCTGACAGAATGCCTCCCCTAGCGGTTGCCTGGGGGTTCTACTGTCGGTTGGAGCTACCAAGACTGCGGAGAGAGCTGCATTGTGGGTGGTGGGGGCGTGGGACGGGCCGTGGGGACCCCCAGGTGCGGCAGCGGAGTAGGTTGGGCTGAGGAAGTCCCCAGCGCGGCAGCGGCGTCCCGCGGGCAGAGCAGAACCACAGGTGAGCAGCGGCGTTAGCAGGTCGAGGAAACCCACGGGTAGCGGTGTCAGTAGACAGGGGGGGCCCAAAGGTGTGGCAGCGGTGTCGGTGGGCCGAGGAGGACTACAGGTGACAGCGTCGGAAGGGTGAGCAGGTCCACAGGTGTGGCAGCAACGTCAGACAGGCTGAGCGAGCCCCAGGAGCGACAGCAGTGTCAAGGGTTTGAAGACCTCAAATCCCACAGGCAGCGACGTCGGGTAGGTAAAGCAAGACCCTTACCTTACCTTACCTAACAGACCTTACATCTTGTTCGGGTTGCCCCAGGTCCCTCAGTGTGAGGCACCTCTAATGTCTACCAGAGAGTTGCTAGTACATCTTCCGGTATATTTTGCATCTTCCAATCTTGGATGGTCTGGGATGCAGCTTAGATATTTGTCGAGCTTATTCTTAAATACATCTACGCTCACTCCTGATATATTCCTCAGATGAGCTGGCAACGCATTGAATAGACGCTTCATTATTGATGCTGGTTTGTAGTGGATTAATGTCCTGTGTGCTTTCCTTATTTTTCCTGGTATAGTTTTGGGCACTATTAATCTACCTCTGCTTGCTCTTTCTGATATTTTTAGCTCCATGATATTTTCGGCTATTCCTTCTATCTGTTTCCATGCCTGAATTATCATGTAGCATTCTCTTCTCCTTTCTAGACTGTATAATTTTAAGGGTTGTAGTCTTTCCCAGTAGTCAAGGTCCTTAACTTCTTCTATTCTAGCTGTAAAGGACCTTTGTACACTCTCTATTTGTGCAATATCCTTTTGATAGTGTGGATACCATATCATATTGCAATATTCAAGTGGACTACGAACATATGTTTTATAGAGCATAATCATGTGTTCAGCTTTTCTTGTTTTGAAGTGCTGTAACAACATTCCCATTTTTGCTTTACATTTTGCCAATAGAATTGCTATTTGATCATTGCATAACATGTTCCTATTCATCATCACACCAAGGTCTTTAACTGCTTCCTTATTTGTGATTGTCTCATTATTAGGTCCCCTATATGCATATAGCTTTCCTTCTCTGTCTCCATAATTTATTGATTCAAATTTATCAGAGTTAAATACCATCCTATTTACCTCTGCCCATACATATACTTTGTTGAGGTCTCCTTGTAGCGCATTCCTATCTTCATCACAAGTAATTTCTCTACTTATTCTTGTGTCATCGGCGAAACTACTCACTATTGAGTTCTTAACATTACTGTCTATGTCTGCAATCATAATAACAAACAGTAATGCAGCTAACACCGTACCTTGTGGCACACCGGATATTACCTTAGCTTCATCCGATTTCTCATCGTTTGCAATAACATGACAATTTGTCGAAAATTGCATTTTTCCTAACTATACAAACCTGAGGTCCTTTACATATAGTCCCACCTCATGCCACCCCTCACTCTGCGTATTTTGCATGGGCCTAAAGCAAAAGTGATTCTTACCTCTCAGGCGCACAGGTGCGCGCACTGTCGGACAAGCAGTTAACTACCGTTCTCCCCTTGTTCAAAGCTTACGACCGTTCCAGCTGCCGCTAGCTACTTCCTATTGTTAAAGGACCTCAGGTTTGTATAGTTAGGAAAAATGCAATTTTCGACAAATTGTCATTTGTTCCGATATGTAATACAAACCCTCGGTCCTTTAACAATAGGAAGACTCACTTCTTGGTGGGAGGAATCTGAGTCTTTTGATGAACAGACTGGTGTTCGTCCAACCCTGGAATACCTCCCTGGTCGTAAGAGCGAGGGAGGGGTCCAAGCCTCTGTCCGATTGATCGGGGTGTGCACCGCAGGATCAATGGCTAGACCTCTGGGCCAAGTACTAAGAGAGAGGCAAGCGTATCTCTTCGTACCAGCAAGCAACCCACGACATAAAGTTATGGGTTTGTCTCAAGTTGGCATCCACTTCCTCCCCTTTGTTGGTAGAGGGAGAGAAAGATGGTGAAGAGAAGCCAGTCACACTCTCATTCGCACATTCATTCTCACAGTCATACCAGGAATCGATGCTGTTCTGCCTGCTCGGGTGCTGGGTAAGCTTACACAACGTGTTGAGCAGCCACCACAGGTCCCAAGGAAAAAATATCCAAGGACTTGTGGGCAATATCCCGAAGGTAGAAGGACGTGAAGGTAGTCTGGTTGGCCCAGACACCTGCCTTCAGGACCTGCGCCATGGAGAAGTTCTTACGTAACGCCAAGGAGGGTCCAATACCTCTGACTTCGTGGGCTCTCGGACGAAGGGTACGGGTGTCGTCACTACCATCAGCCTCGTACGCCCTCCTGATCACCTCACGTAGCCAGAAAGAAAGTGTGTTCTTGGATACTTCTTTCTTGGTAACCCCAGTGCTAACGAAGAGGCGTCGACACTCAGGCCTGAGGTGTCGAATTCTCTTCAGATAGCGCCGCGAGAAAAGCCTCTCGTTCGCAAGAGATGGTGGATAACAGCCAGCCGTGAAGTTGTAGGGACTGGACTGCTCGGTGGTACCGTTCTACGTGTGGCTGGGCTAGAAGGTTGTGCCAGTGGGGCATCTCTCTCGGTGCTTCCGCAAGCAGAGCCAGCAGGTCCGGATACCAGTCACCAGGATCATCCTGAGATTCGGAGTGGCCAGCACTCGGCTGATCACTTTCCGAATCAGACAGAAGGTAGGAAAGGCGTACACGAAGAGGTTGTCCCAGGGATGTTGAAGAGCGTCCCCTGCAGCTGCCCATGGGTCCTGGAGTTTTCTGTTGTGCCGGGTGGCGAACAGATCCACGACTGGTCGCCCCCACAGGTTGAAGAGCCTTTCCGCCACATCTGGGTGTAGAGACCACTCGGTTCCTATCACCTGATCCCGACGGCCTGAGCTTGTCTGCTACTACATTCCCTCTTGCCTGGAATGTAGCGTGCTGACAGCTCTATTGAGTGAGCCGTGGCCCACTCGTGCACCTGCACGGTCAACTGGTGTAGCAGGAGAGACACTAGGCCCCCCTGCTTGTTGACGTATGCCACTACTGTGGTGTTGTCGCACATCAACACCACCGAGTGTTCCACCAAGCGGCCTGGAATTCTTGGAGAGCGTAGAACGCCGCCTTGAGTTCCAGGACATTGATGTGAAGGTGCTTGTCGTGATGGTCCCACACACCTGCAGTCAGCAACTCCTCCAGGTGTGCGCCCCATCCCTCGGTCGATGCGTCTGAAAACAGCAACATCTCCGGGGGGGGGGAGTGCGGAGAGGCAATCCTCTTATGAGGTTCCTGTCGTTGAGCGACCAGGCTAGGTCCTGCCTCACCTTCACCGTGAGGGACACAGGGAAGTAAGGTGGATCCCTTGCCTGTGACCAACTCTCCTTTAGTCTCCACTGGAGAGACCGCAGGTGAAGACGTCCGTTGAGGAATAACTTCTCCGAGTGACGACAGGTGGCCGATCACAACTTGCCATTGCTGAGCTGCCTGTTCCTGCCGTGACAGGAACTGGACGGCTGCTCCCTGAATTTGCTGCTATCACCGCAAGTCTGCGGGAAAGACTTGCCCTGCTACCGTGTCGATCAGCATACCCAGGTACTTCATCTTCTGCTTGGGTTCGAGATCGGACTTCTCGTAGTTTATCACGATCCCCAGATCGCGACAAAACTTGAGGAGTCGATCACCTGTCCTGCAGCAACTGCGAGCGGGAGCTCGCCAGGACCAGCCAATCGTTGAGATACCTCAAGAGACGTATCCCGTGCGAATGGGCCCAAGCAGACACCAGAGTGAACACTCGCGTGAACACCTGTGGGGCGGTTGAGAGACCGAAGCAAAGTGCCCTGAATTGGTACACCGTCCCGTCGAAGATGAAGCGGAGGTACTTTCTGGAGGACTGATGGATGGGTATTTGAAAATACGCGTCCTTCAGGTCCACTGAAAGCAGAAATCGTTCTTCCTGATGGAGTCGAGCACGGATTGTGCCGTCTCCATCGTGAACCGAGTCTGGCGAACGAAACGGTTCAGGGGAGAGAGATCTATCACCGGTCGCCAGGCCCCCAAGGCCTTCTCCACCAGGAAAAGGTGGCTGTAAAAGCCCAGTGACTGATCCTCTACGATTTCCACAGCTCGTTTGGTCAGCATGGTCTTGATCTCGTGTCGAAGAGCGTTGTCCTTTGATGAACCTCGGACATAGGTTTGTAGATGGACCGGGTTGGAGATGAGGGGTGGCCGAGATTCGAAGGGTAGTAGATATCCCTCCCGAAGGACGTCTACTATCCAGGTCTCAGCGCCGTAGCACTGCCAAGTTGCCAATGGCTCGCCAGGCAACCCCCCACTTCCGGCAGCAGGTGAGGGGGAACGCCGTCCCTAGCGTTTCCCACCTCGCTTCGACTTCTTCCCACCACCTCCTCGGGGAAAGGAGGGCTGGGAGGAGGGCTGATGTCGGCCTCCCTTAGCAGAAGACGAAGCAGCAGGAGTCTTTCCACGGGGCTTAGACGGGGCAACCGTCTTAGCAGCCGAGGAAGCGCTAGCTAAACTCTTAGGCTTAGCTGCAGTAGGCTCCGAGGTCATGGCCCAGAAGCCTTTGCGAGTGACTGCCTGGTGAACAAGACGGTCACTGTCATCAGTGCACCGTCTCTCCACAGCAGCGTCCACCATCTCTCCAGGAAAGAGAGAGGAGGAACTCCTAATAGGTCCGTTGCGAAGACCGAGTGCCGCCTCACGCCCAGCCCCCTTGGTCACTCGCGTAAGGACTGGCGGTCCTACGACGAAGAACCAAGTTGGCCCACAGGTTAGCAGTCTGATGGGCGAGGTAAGAGATGGCTCTACCTCCAGACTGGCACAGTTCCTCTGGATCTCGGGAGTAACAGCGTCTTGAAGAGTAGGACCATCCAGTCCCTCCAACAAGAGCAGCTCTCGAAACCCTCCTCCTTCAGAAGGAGGAACAGCGACAGACCCTTCACGGTCGCCTCCTGCTACTTGCGCGTACGTCCTGGCTGGTCCTAAAACCGTGCCTGGTGCGTACGGCGTCGCAGCGGGATCGCGAGGGGCGCACCCCTCACGATCACTCCTGGATACCTCGCTCTTCCCGGCGTATCCCGAGGAAGTTGAAGGTATAGGAGAGGCAGGCCTGATGCTCCCTCCTCGCTCGCCGGCAGGACCAGCGTGCTTGGAGGGCTGCAGCCGATCACCAACCCACGGTGGGGATCGAGCTGCAGGCCTGGCCGTGCCGCTCACCTGTGGCGAGCGGCTCGACTGAGCACGTCGACCCCGGTCCCGTGCATCAGACGAGCTGCTGCTGGTCGCCCTATCCGCCCGGTCCCGATGGGAGCGGCGGTCAGGTGACTTGCAGAGCTCGCTGTCGCGGTGAGACCGGTGAGCGTCCTCGCGGCGCATCGAACCGCTGGTACCAGCCGAGGCTGGTACCGACGGCCGGGGGGACCTCTTCCCAGCCTCAACCCGTGGCCGGACGGAGACCGTCACTTCAGCCCGAGCTGCCAGCTGGTTGCTGCGAGAGCGTCCGATGGCCTGGCGAGAGTCGCCTGAGCGGCTCTCACCAGTCTTCTGCTCTGTGCCTCGGTCTTGACGTCGAGCGAACTCGGGCGTCGAAACCTTGGCTGCGCGATCTCCCGCGGGAGACCGTACACTCGGAACTTCTCGTGAACGAGAAGCTGAGCCAGATCCTGGCTTAGCGGCAGAGCCGCTAACACCAGGCGAGGAAGTACTGGCCAAAGCCGGTACCCCTCTGGTCCCCGTCTTCTTCTTCTTTGCAGAAGGAGAGACGGGCCCTGTTCCCGAAGGAACAGGAGGACCAGCAGAAGAGCCCCCCGACTTACCGGAGCGAGACGGGCCCTTAGAAGGTCCCGAAGGAGCCTTCTTAAGGGGGGAGGAGGCAACCTTCTTCTTCTTCGGCTTGGAAGCCTTAGAAGTCGAAGGGGGAGAGGAGGCAGCAGACGACGAAGAAGACAATGAAGACGACGACGACACCTTCCTCTTCTTCTTCCTCTTCTTCGTCAGCTTCCGCAGGACAGACGTCAGGCCTTCCATCCAGGACGGAGCCGGGGCAGTTGCCGAAGCAACAGGGCCCGACTGCACCTGTCCGGAAAGACCTGAGCCTGGAGCAGCACCACCATGAGCAGGAACGACGAGAGCAGGAACGGGAACAGCAGGAACAACAGGAGTGTCAGCAGCGGCTGGGACAGCAGGAGCGGCATGAGCGGCTGGGCCAGCATCGGTAGTAGCGGCAGGTACGACAGGTACGGCCGCAAAGTCGGGCAATCCAAGCGTCTTGTTTTCAGCCACCAACATTCTAGGCACAGGAGGCAGGTCCAGGGGGCAGCTTTTTGGGCAGCGGAAGTCCGGGGTCGGCAGCACAAAGAAACCAGGTGGAGGTAGCATGCCCCTCCTCGGTACGGCAGTGAGTGGCATCTGAACTGCAGCTGTTGGAGTCACCGAAGTCACATGAGGGGTGTAAACAAGGTGCGGAGGGGCGGCGTACCCTGGAGTAATAATGGTAGTAGTAGTGGTGGTCACCACACCATGTGTGACCACTGCCGACCCCGCCAACCGCTGGATCAACCCCTGGATGCTAGGCACTCCCTGCAGCCCCAGCGACTCCCACACCTGCCCAAGGTCGTCTCTCGCGGAAGGCACACCTGCAGAAGCAACAGTCGGGTCAGTTAGAGGGGTTCCCTCGCGCTTGGGGGGGGACGAACCCCACCCAGAGCGGACGGAAGACCCCGAGTACAACCTGCACATCCGGGTAGCGAGCGCCCTCCTCCACACTTGACGGATCGAGTGAGGAGCAGGACTCCGCTACCCGGCCCCCGCAGGGGAAGGCGCGAAACGTGGGGGCTGACCAGGGGGTAGGAAGGAAGACGAGGTATCCGTCACCAAAGGAGTCGCTGGAGAGCTTTCCGACGACTCCTTTGCAGGCCTACGTCTCTTCCTACCCTCATACAGAACCCACTGTGCCTCGGACCAATTCATACAAGTGATACAAGGTTCGGCCCGGGAGCATTCTCGCCCCCGGCACTGCGTACACAATTCATGTGGATCTACGTCCACAAAGGAGCGAAATCCACCGCACTTACGCCCCTCCAGCCCGGGACACACTCTACGGGCAACTGGGGGGCGCGGTGAAAGCTCCATCTCTTGATCCATGTTTGTTTATTCACTTCACAATGAATTAAACAAAAGAAAAAACTGTACTTACAAGTTTCTTTCACTCTACAGACAAACCAGTTAAAGGATAAATCCAAACAAAGCATACGACGAGTAGCGGGCAGAGCGATGACGAGTACGTCTTGACACACCACGGCCGAAAGTAAAAGTGATTCTTACCTCTAAGGCGCGCAGGCGCGCACACTGTCGGACAAGCAGTTAACTACCGTTCTCCCCTTGTTCGAAGCTTACGACCGTTCCAGCTGCCGCTAGCTACTTCCTATTGTTAAAGGACCGAGGGTTTGTATTACGTATCGGAACAATATCTGTTTTCTGTTGTGTAAAAATTCTTTTAACCATCTTCCTACTTTATCCACTATATTATGTTTTCTAATTTTCTTCGCTAATATATTATGACCTACCTTGTCAAAAGCTTTTGCAAAGTCTAGATAAACCACATCTGTTTCATTTCCGCTTTTCATATTTTTGTATATGTTCTCACGGTGGACTAACAGTTGGGTTTGTGTACTTTTTCCGGGTACGAAACCATGTTGACCTATATTAAGCAAATTATTTTTTATTAAATGTTTCATAATATTTTTCTTCATTACCCTTTCATACACTTTCATGATATGTGATGTTAGACTCACAGGCCTATAATTACTTGCCTCTAGTCTTGATCCACTTTTGAAAGTAGGGGTAATTTGTGCTCATCATAAATCTTGCCTGTATCTACACTTTGTCTTAATAATGTTGCAAGTGGCTTTGCGATAGAATGAACTACTTTCTTTAACAAAATAGCAGGGACACCATTAGGCCCAGCTGCAGCTCCATTTTTAATTTCATTAATAGCCTGCACAATATCAGCTTCATTAATATCTATGTCTGATAAATATTCACTATTTTCATCCCTTACTTCTATATCATTATCTTCATTATCAATTCTAGGGGTGAATTCTCTCTTATATCGTTCTGCCAATATGTTGCATATTTACTTTTTTTTCATTCGTTAATCTCCCTTCAATTCTTAGAGGGCCTATTTCTATTCTTCTTTTATTCATCTCTTTTGCATACGAGTACAATAGTTTGGGGTTTTGCTTGATATTTGCTAGGGTTTTTTTCTTCCAAGTCCCGTTTTTCATTTTCTTTTGATTGTATAATCTTTTGTTCTGCATTTTCTATCTTACTTTTTAGTTCTATAACTTTCCATGCATTTTTTTCTTTTGCAAGACCCTTTTTCCACTTTCTGATTTTCTGGAACAAGATCCTTCTGTCTCTTGGTATTCATGACTGATGTTTACTTTTCTTCTTCGGTATATATTTATCCACTATTTTCTCTGATATTTGATATAATATCTCTGTATTTACCTTTATATCATCACTTACGAAAATGTTATCCCAATCTTTGTTTAATTCTTCATTTATTTCTGACCATTTTATATTTTTACTGTAGAAGTTGTATTTTCCATATCCTTCCCACTTTTTCATTTCTTGCTTATCTCTGTTTTCACTTGCTTTGGAATGGACTGTTAATCCTATGACATTATGGTCTGAAATACTCGCATTATAAACTATTATTTCTTTAACATAATTCACCTTGTTCACAAATACTAGGTCTAAAGTATTTTCCTTTCTTGTTGGCAGGTGATTTATTTGTTGAATGTTGTATTCTAGTAGCATATCTAATAGCTTTTCGAATTGCCTCTCATCTTCTGCACTACTATTACTCTCTTTTTTTATATGTATAAATACAACCACAATCTCCTATTCGTTCTTTCCAGTCTACGAAAAAGTTAAAGTCTCCGGATAGGAGAATAGTCCAGTCCTTGTGATTTCTACATATATCATCCAATTTTTCTATTATTGTATCTAACTCTTTAGTATTAGGGGGTCTATATATTACTATGTTCATTAATTTTTCAGATTCAAATTCTACCGCTATTAATTCACATTCTGAGTTACTATATTTCTCATATATTTTTCCTTGTTTTTTGTCTTTCCCATATATCGCGGTTCGCCCTTGATTCCTATTTTTTTCTATCTGATCTATAAGTTTAGAACCCTTTTATTTGATCGTCATTCCCAGTCTCTTGGGAATACCAGGTTTCACTTATATTCATTATACCTATTTTCTTTTCATTTTGGGTTCGTTCTTCTAAGTACTCTATTTTTCTTTTTGAGTTACTCGTAACTAAACCCTGCGCATTCATCACTATGATGGTTTGCATGTTTTCTCCTTCATTTAATATGGGTAATAATAAGGATTTTCCCACGTCTCTTTCCTGTTCTGGTATGTTGTTCTTTTCTTCATTTCCAGAAATTCTGACATTAAAAAATCCAACTTTTCCATAATATTTGATCTTCCTCCATCATAATTATTTATTTTGTGTCTGAATCTGCAATTTTCTCCGTTTCTGCAATATCCTCTTGCATAATAAATACAGTTATTATCTCTTGAGTAGAATTTTGAAGCTGATGCTTTGAAATTTTTTGCTGACATCTCTGCATATCTTGTTGGTGGCTTGCTTTTTTCTTTTACTTGATATTTTTTATTCCTCTCTTTATTTGTTTCTTTCTTATTTTGGATTTTATTATTTGATTGATTGTTTAATTGATTTTGATTCATGGCTACAGGGTGCATATATTTACATTTTTCGTCGAACTTACATCCTTTTCCTTCTTTTAGGTTTTTGCATATTTTTGGATGTAGATCTCTGCAATTATCCTCATAGCTGTCTAGGTATGCACATTTACCATAGATTTCATAATTGTGACATACCTTGGGATGTTTGTAGTGACATCTTTCTCTGAATCTGCAATTCCCTCTTTTCATAAGAGTGCAGACTTTGTCTTTCTTGTCTATTTTTTCCTCTTTCCCATCAGTGTGCAGATCTGGGTAGAGCCTCTTTGGGATTTTCTTTTGTGTTGTCATGTCGTAATTTATTTCTTCGTATGTATGCTGCTTGATTACCTCATATGTAGTATCAATGAGTATCTCTGCATCCATACTTTTATCTTGTTCTTTGTTTTCCTTATTTTTTTCTGTCATTTCAGTTTTGTTTACTTCTCTTCCGTTTTCCTCTTCTTCTTCTTCCTCTTCCTCTTCTTCTTTATCCTCAACTATTTGTACATTAAGTCTTGATTTAATAACATTGTCTATCCATGATAGACATGTAGAGCAAAATATTCTGGTATCCTTACTCATATCTTGCATTACTTCAGCACATTGAGGATGCGTCAGAATGTTGTGTGCAGAACATTTTCTGATCAGATTTTGTGGATTAACTATGCTATACCACACCATACACAGTTTGCATGCTTTTGGCATTCTTTTTCCTATTGCATCAATTAGGATATTCACAACGTTCACCTTATTCATTTTCTTTGTCGGAATATGTTGATTGATGTAAATTTTCTTTATGAGTCTCTTGACCACTTGGATTTTATTTGGAACTTCTTCAATTATTTTCAAGATGTTTTCTGTTGATTTGTTCCAGTTTGAAGGATCATAACCTTCTAATATGTCTATGAATGCTTTTGTATCTTTTTGGTTAGGGCTGTTGTTGATCTCATAGATGACAAATGCCAGCTCCCTTCCTATTACCTCATCGTATTGCGAATCTGGGTGCAGCAGCGGCGTTGGGAAGTTGCCTGGGGACTCGCAGATGCGGCAATGGCGCCGGGGGAAGAACCGAGGAGGCCCGCAGGTTCGGCGGGTTGAGAAGATATCTGGAGTCCCCCGGGTGAGGCAAAGGAGGCCGCAACGTCGGATGGATGTTTCTGGACCTCCGCCTGAATTTTGTGTTGGCTGACCAGCACCCAACTACCCGTCCTCGAAAAAATAAACGCCAAAACATGCTGGGAAGCTGTGCCGTGATTAGTCTGTTAATGGCGTTGGTGTCATCCTCGAAATGGAGTTTTCAGAGACCTAAACTGTGGCGCCGTATTGAGTCCGCTAAAGGTTCTCTGAAGGTGAGCGGCCGTAATTAGTCCGTTAAAGGTTGGGCCTAAACCGCTGTGTCACCAACTCCGGGAGGTCAAGGGACCAGAGATTAAGACAGGTAGCTGGGTACTGATGATTTATTTATGTTGTTTAAGATTAAGCTGGCTTTATGCCAGCACAGGCTCTTGCTCAAGAGCAGCCTGTAGGAGATTTATTTACAGACGAACTGGGTTGACATAGACAGGTGCGGACTGCAAAGTAGTACGGACTCGCACCAAGAGCAGAAATGACTCTAAGACAGTAGATTTGTGTTTTCTTACAAACATGCATTTAAAGATAATAAGGCGTACAAATAATGGAATTACATGCGTTATACATCGGCGGAAAGCCCGCGGAACGCTCTATAGAATGGTAAAAGGAACAACGCAACTCGATGATTGGATACACTAAAAAATAGGGAAAAGCGTTGTCCTTAAGCTGCATTACATGCACCCTTTTCTATATCGTTTTGGCCAAAGAATTATATTAAAAGCGATATATTCCTGAGGCCGTCTCCCTCACATTGACCCAAACGTTCTACCAGTGACGATTATGTAAACATCAGATTACATGCAAATAAAAATAAAACAAATTTTAAGTCGAATTAAAAATGGGCCGCTGTTAAACCAGGTAAGGTTGCTGGAAGTTTGCCCTTACGGAATAAGAGAAAACGAGTTGGCTATAAATGTAGAAAATGGAAAATAAAATACAGGGTAAACTCGTTAAAATGTTGCGGTTCAATAGCCTGTAGCTTGCAAGTGTTGTGGTATGCGGAGGAGGATGGGGTTGGGAGGGGGATAGGGTTTCTCAGCTTTTATTCAAGAATATACATCAAAACTACAAATAAATAATTTACTGATTTGACATCCATTTGGTGAAAGGTATGGTAAAAAAAATTAGGTAGTATGCGCCCTATTTCAACTCTAGTAATAGGGCCTAAGCCAAAACTAAAATGGAGAAAAAACGAAAAGCGGGTGGGAGGGGGGGTGGTATATGGCGCAGATTACGGACTCACAATACGAGAAGAGAGTAACAAAAGACAATAATATGGAATAAAAAAACTTATAAGGCATAGATGGGTGTGAGTAAACATAGGGCTTCTGTGGCAAGTAGCGAGCTCACCAACACATTTCTTGAACACTTTGAATGTCAAATTAGGAATATTGTGAATAATATGGAGTGATTTCCAATCTCTCTCTATAAGGGGAAGTTGACACACATTGTGACACAGTGCGACTGCAAATTTTATTAGAAAAGGGAAAATTTATTCTACCTCCCCTTTCTAATTAATTCTTTGTCTAACTCCGGGGTTAATTAATTCTCTCCAAATTTCACCCTTGGATACTTGATGTAATTCATATATTCGGGACAGGCCCGTACCCAGAGTTTTTTTTTTTTTTTTTTTGCGGGGGTGGGGGTGTGAGCGGGATCTTTTTCCCCAAAACTAGACCTTTTCATATATAAAAGTCGTCGCATCGTGTCCTACTACTAAAAGAATGATGTTAATGTTTAATAAAAGAATATATAAAAAAAAGACTTGCCAAAAAAAAACAAAAGATTGTTACTTATTATTTTGTAAGTACAGTTAATTGAAAAAGGATAGTCACAGAAAATATGGACATCCAGAAATTTGGAGGGGTGGGTTCCGACCTCCCCACCCCCGAACATCGGTACAGGCCTGCAAGATCCCTTGAGCTATTTGTCCAGCCCCCCCCCGCTCCCCCAACTCCCCATTTTCAATGTCTCTTAGTGCTAAATGGCCAGGAGTGCATGATTTTACAGCAGAAAATACTGAAGAGAAATTGAATGAGATCTGGATGTTTTTGAAATATGGAGAGAAACAAAGTTGTAATTAAATTAGATTAGACTGAAAAATGGGAAATATTTCGAGTCTCACCGTCGTCGTCTGAGTTGCTAAAAGTAATGTGACAAAGATTTGGGACAAAGAGATAACACTTGACAGCAACATGTTTTGAAATTATCAAATCTATAACATGTGGGGAACTTGGCAAGGAAATACTTAGACGGGCATACCATTAAAATACCCATTTATAATATTATTTTATTGCTTACCAAATTACACATTGAAGTAAATGCTGAATATTACGAAGAGAGCTCCAAGATTATAGAAGGACCTGCGGGTCTCCATATAAAAGAAGAATACTAGTTCTCATTGAATTTTACTGGAAAACACACACACACATTATATATATATACATATATATATATATATATATATATATATCTATATATATATATATATATATATATATATACATATATATATATATATATATATATATATATATATATATATATATATATATAGAAGGAAGATGTTGAAAAGAATTTTAGCCGAGAGCTACAATTATAACACTGAGGCATATTACCAATTTGTATAGCCGAAGGCACTTATAGTTACAGCATACAAGTAATGAAAATCCTGCCCCAAGATTGTTCAATACATTACTTCAAGCAGTCGAGTTCAGTAATGAAAGCAGGTTCATATTCAATTATAGACTAACAAAGTGAAAATTCCGTTTTTAGGGATTTAACACCAGCGAGAAAAGGGTAAGTGTATGCTTACAGAGTACTGGTATGTTGTATTTTTCTCTCTTATCAGAGGTGTTCTTCCTCGATAAGTCGTATTCATGTTACGCTATAATTGCTGACAAAATCCGTTCTAATACATAAAGATAAAATGTCAGTACGCCAAACCGATTGCTCATTCATTTTCTATCACTTTTACGAGTTTATGCGCGTGCGTGCGTTATAGACACGCAGGTTTTTGCTGTTCATAGATTTTGTCAATGAAAACCATACAGCCGAAAAATCCCGTAAGTTTTCACATGATACTTTTAGGGGGGGAATACATTATGGGACTCCTTAAATCGCTGTACTGTTGTAGAATAAGGTGGCCTTATGCCAGTACAGACTTTGCAGTCAGCATTGCATTACATTGGTAATTTCTTCGTGCATAAATTTGATGACGTTTGTGAACACCTGAAATCATTTGAGAACTGCACTTGACTCTGAAAGGTGCCTCATGTGCCAGATAATTACAGTACTTAAGTAACCTCAAAGAGCGAAACTGAATTGAATAGGTGACGAATCAAAGAAAAATAAATGTAAAAAATGGAAAGGTAATGCTAACAAATGTCAAAACAGTTTCACTTTCCATATCAGTGGATGGTCACAAACAAATGGCGAGGAGTCCAATCCAGAACACATCCATCCTCTCAGCTTCGTTCAAACCTGCGCTCTCATAGTTTAAAGGGTGCGTCAAACGAAAGGCAGCTTTTCCTTGGTTATTTCGCCTACTGACATTGTTAACAGTCGTCACATCTCACTCCGAGGATTAAAACAAATCATCATTCATGTTATTTTACGACCGAGAAGTGTAAGCTGTGCTCAAGTTGAGATCGAGCTGGACGTCGGGACGTCGATGTGTCTGTCAGTTGAAAGGTGTCAGCTGTTATGGGTGATGACAGCTGTAGACACACTTTAATCGATTAAATGGAAGGAATGGCATCCCCCTTGACGACAGGCACCCCGTCGAGGGATGCTGTCAGGATCAAAGTCATACAGGTGAGTGCATTTTGTGGCCTTCCGAGATAAATGTTTAATGGGGGACGAACGGGAGAGTTGCTGCTGCTTCTGCTGGTCCTCCGAACTTTCTCATCTCCCCGAACGACCTTTCGCTCTTTTGTGGCCAGATTCGATTCGCGTTGGCGTTGTTTTTCTCGACGTTGCTCTCCTGAAGAGAGACATTGTTATTTTGGTCTGGCCTAATGTAGCAAAATAGCACATAGATTTTTACTGGAGGTTATAGTGTAGCCTTCTTCCTCAGGCTAGGTTAGGCGAGCTTTGAACTGGATGCAGGTTAAGTCTGGCTAGGTTAGGCAAGTTACGGTGCAGCCTTCGGTTCATATAATCTTATAGTACAGTGATTAGGTTATAGGTGTTGGTCTCTGCCTGCTCGTAAGTACAGACCACCAGAAGTTAATATGTATGCTAAGTAGGCTAGTGTAGTGGAGGCACACCTATAGTAGTGCATTCACCAATCCAGTAGGGCTTATTTCCATATAAAGTCTTTAATGCATGGGTCAAGTAGTTTTCAGACTTGAACATCGCAATGAGTCCTACAGCAGAGTGCTGACAGAGGAACAGTACACAGATGTACTACTTTATAGTAGGTAGGTTAATAGGCTCTTGTAACATATGGACAGATATAGTAATGTTAAAGGGTTTGGATACTTGAGAACTAATTTAGTAATGTACAGTAGGGTAAAATTCCAAATGGCCACCTGGCAGCCACCTCTACGGTAGCGCGACCACCTTCTCGAAAATTAGAAATTATGGCATTAATTTGTGACTTGGGAGAAAACACTTAACTTTGAGAGGAAAGTAGAGGTCATGAGGTGTTGCTTCAATGGACTTTGGCACTTGACTAATGTCTATCCTGGGTTACAGTGCATGTTAAAGTACATTTCGGGAAGGTGGTCGCGCTACGGTAGAGGGCGTCAATTCGGTATTTTACTCTATATTATTGAAATAATGATTGTTAGTGACCTTAACAGTTGTGATGCCAGATAGATAATGCCTGATCTGAGTATTAATAGTACATATAATCCACATGATGGTTGTAAGGATAAGACAAGACATATCTATTACACAACTTCCTTCCTTACCTATAACCTTGTTTAGGTTATAGGCTAGCTTTCATTGCCAGATATGGTAAGCTGAGGGCAGTTTACCCATATTTTATCCATAGGGTAATCCTTCCTATAGTAACTTAAAATGTATTTACCTAAGCATTTGGCACACAAGGTGATTTTAGTGAAAAGGAAGCACATTTTCGCTAAGCCATATATGTATCTCTCAGCCAATGCAAAGAAGGTTTTAAACTTTGTAATAATCCAGGCTTTTGCTGTTAATTTTCAGCTAAGCTTAGTGAAGGGTAGGCGTATGGCATGGACCAAAGAAAGCAGTACATAATGACATATTTTTGCAAGCTACGCTTGTAGATATGCTTACATCTTCATTTATAAAATTTCCCTAGACAGTTGCCATATAGTATTAAATCTGGTGAATATTTTCTTTTCATTTAATATGGGAGGTAATTAGACTTGGAGGACATTAAGAATTTCATATCATCTTGACTGTTATGTATTCCTGGATTCTAAATGATTTTTTATTACCCTTTGGTAAATGCATTTGCCATTCCAAGACCTCTCGAATATACTTGCTGTTTTACTTGCTGTTTGAATGTAAGCAAACATGTTATATCTTTTTGGGAATGTTATGGTACAGTATTTACTGAACAATAAAAAACTACTAGAGTCAAATATTACAGTTTTTTATTCAAACTGTGAAGTCGTATATGTTATGAAGAGCTGTTACATAGGGAGGTGTTTGAAACATCTCAGCCAGTGTTTTCAAAAGGTTAGTTGCTTAGATGGTGTCTGATGTTTCTCCCCTGACCTAACTGTTGAGTCTCATGATGCTCAACAACTGTCTGGCAGTTTAGCATATGCATTGCACTATTTTTCCACATTTGATTTGTTCAGGTTTAATTTTAATGGCTAGATGTGGACCATAGTGACCATTTCAGTGGAATTCTTCAATTTGAGGTCACATTTTTTGGTCCTGTGGAGCAATAGCTATATGTAGTGTGTTTGTATATGAAGTATTTTACAGGTGAAATAAACATAGTTTTTTTTTAGGTTATTGATAGTTATTTCCGCATTGGACATTAGCGCAGCACTTTCTTTTGGAATGTAAATGATGGTATAGGCTGATTGTCCGGCAAATCTTTTCTAACTTTGGTTTTTGGGAAACTTTTGTTGAAGTGTGTTGCTTCATGTTTTAGCCTATAATCAGGGATAGTGTAAGGATGTTGGTAGTGGTAACTGGCTTGACTTGATGAAGTAGTGGACAGACTATTACCTGAGGATGGAAGATGGTGACTGTTGTATGTTTGATTCAGTCTTGTTGGAGACTTGATGGAGAGTGGTTGTGGTTATAACATAAGTATATTGTATGCTCCTGTTGGGTATACTGTACAGTATTAGTAATTCATGGATATTTTAAATCTAGTTATGAAAGTCATTTATCTTATATTTTTTATTCTTCATCCTTTATGTGGAGTATTGATATCAGAGTAGGTAAAAAACACTCATTTGTCTCCTCTTTACAGCCGAAGCATTACATCATCAGGACTTTTTTTTTTTTTTTTTTTTTTTTTTTTTTTTTTTTTTTTTTTTTTTTAAGCTGATACTCCCTTGTCTGTTTTATTGTTGAGAATAAACAGGACACAAGTAGCTTAAAACAACAAAGTATGTATATTGAGGCAGGCAGTTGGTAAGTGAAAGAAAGATACTATTAATAGAGTTATGCAGCCAGGAAGGAATGTAGTTTGCAAATGTAAAAAAACATTTGTTTATGCACTTATGGAGCTTCTGTTGTATAGGGTGTATGTGTGTGTGGTTAGTGAGTAATCTTATTGATTTGGAGGTTAGACGTATCATGGAACAGTGACATTTCTCTTGATTTTGTATGCAGTGAAGTCATTCTCTTAATTTATAGCAATGAAGTACGTAATTGAATATAATAATTGAAGCCCCATATAATACAAGCGTAGGATTAGTAAGTAGTATGATATATTTGTCTCATTCTTTATAAACAGTTATACAGGGTTTACCAGTATAGATTGCAACATGTAAAATACTCAGCATTTTTGAGCTTGTGCATTTACAGAAATGTATTGGTGATTGAGCTAGAAAACTACAAGTATCATTTGTAACATGTTCATGTTTGGGAAATATGAACTGCTCAGAAAGGTTATAGGTTATACGTACTGTACTTTCTTATGCAAGCTCTGATAGCATGTCCATATATAAAGAAGAGGAAAACTGAACAGGAAAATTAAAAATAAAACTAAAAAAAAAAAAAAAAAAGAGACATACAGGCCCCAAGTTTGATTTCAGCTTAGTATAGTATACGCCATGTTTCACTTATCACTTCATACAGAGACTTGTTATACAGTTTACTTCAGATTGTGAAGAAATGTCCATATTGCTTCAGTCATACCGAATGAAAAGCAAATACTCCTGTATTGATAACTTCTTTGAATGGAACTACTGCATCATCTGGAGTCATCTGTGTCAATATGCATTGATAGTATATTTAGACTCTCTCTCATCTCTCTTCTCTCGTCGTCTCTCTCTCTCTCCTCTCTCTCTCATCTCTCTCCTCATCTCTCTCTCTCTTTTGACCTAAATTTTGTACAATTTTACTATCACTGTATAAGTTAAATAGGGTTTCTTGTACAGTACGTATAGTGGTACGTACTTGTGTGCTATTTGTTCTACAAATACCCAGTGGTTATTCATAAAGAAGTTAATCCAAAGTAAAAAATAGAAAGGGCTCAAAGCTGAAAAGTGTTTAAAAAGGCACCACTTCCCTCAGGATGTGACAGTATTCCTTCTCCTGCCAGCTGTGTTGTTACTTAACCATATCAAGTGAAATTAGTTTTTGCTGTATTTGTTTCAAACATGTACCTCAAACTTTTGGCAGCACTTTCTCCTTTTCTCTTAATAGGCATTGGAGCATTGCAAAAGATGCCAAATCATGAGTTTCTAATTAAGAGCCCCCAACCTCTCCAGTCATCTGTAGAAAGTGAAAGCTAACCAGCTTTTAAAACCATTACACCATCCATAACTTGCTGTGTCCCGTTGGTGGGTAATGCTGTCAGTGCACCTCGTGTTTTGCACTGTAGACATTACTTAAGGTTCTGTACAGAATCCTTTCGGCCCTTACCTGCAACCCTTCACATTCCTCTTACTGTACCTTTGTTCGTATTCTCTTTCTTTCACTCTACTTCCCACCTTCTCCTAACAATTTTTTCATAGCGCAATTGTGAGGTTTTCCTCCTGTTAAACGTTTAAAACTTTTTTACTCCTCATTTCCCGTGCAGCACTGAATGACCTCATAGGTCCCAGTATTTGGCCTTTCGCCTAAATTTTCTATTACATGCTATTCCATAACTTGCTGTAAGGGTACCCAATGTCATGAAAGTTACAGTAATTGCTTAGGTATCCATGGCTGAATTATCAATAATGACAAATGCTGAGGGCCACTGAACAACTAGAAATTAACAAAAGAGAATTGAGCTGTAATTTTAGACAAGATAAATATCTTTCAAGTTAGGTTGCTGATTGGTTCCGTAGACACTTTGGTAGCTATTAACACCACCAACGCTGGCAACGGTCCTGATGTGCTGTATACTATATAGTATACAGTGTTGCCTCATTTTATCACTAGTAACAATAGCACTGACTGAAATATGTATTTCTCCTGTCACCATGGGAATCACCCAGACTGTAATAATTAATTAATCCATTAACAGAAGAATAAGAAATAATAAGGAAGATTCTTTTGGAAATTACAGTCATTTAGCTACAGCTCAAAGGTCAGTTAATAATCATTTACCTTCCTCTCTGTTATTTATTTCTTAATGCTCAAGAAAATGAATTATTAAAGTTTAAAAAGAGAGAGAGAGAGAGAGAGAGAGAGAGAGAGAGAGAGAGAGAGAGAGAGAGAGAGAGAGAGAGAGAGAGAGAGAGAGAGAGAGAGAGAGAGAGAGAGAGAAAGTGCTTAACACAGAGCAAGTAAACTAAACCAGCACATGTAAAAACACAAATATTGCAGTTAAAATGAAAGTATGTTAATGATGCTGAGAATGATAATGCACAAAAAAGAAAAATCAAGATGAAAGTCTAGTTGTTCATCATCTACCTTTCATGAAAGAGAGGTGGGGAGAGGCTCCTTCCCTCTTCCATCCAGCCACCCCCCATCTGCCCTTTGGACCCAGACTAAAAATAGACCCACAGTGCCAATATTAACATGAAAGTGAGATGCAAAATGACAGGGAGTTTGGTAGAGTCTGGTTTAAGAGCAGATGAAAATCATTGTGGTGGATTTTTTTTTTTCATGAAAATTAGGAATTCATGTCTGTTCTCCCTCTTGAGAATGAAGCTCTCTCTATCTCTCTTATCATTGATATATAACTTGCATTCTCTTTACTATCTTGTTTTGTAAATGTTGAATTATTTTTAAAAGTGCTAAGGTAATTTTGTTTGAAAGTAATTGCAGTTTTTATTATGTACATGAACTTAACTCTGACCCTTCCTCGTGTTCATAAAAAGAATTTTTGTGTTTTGTTGATCATTTTGATATTCACTTACATATTGTGGTTCATGTAAGATTTTACATGAATGTACATATTCTGTATAAATAGGAAGCATAGTGTTCTATTATCCTGTATATACTATAAACTTTAGGATTGGTGTGTAGCTTCACAGTATAATCCATATTCTTTTCAGTTATCCAAAAAAGTTCAGGATGAATTTTCATGGGTGATTGAGAGTTTCTTAGCAAGCATTTGCTTGAATGCTTGGAAGTCTCAGTAGCATTCATTTTTGGCTCTTGTCTTTGATTCAATTTCTGACCATTTTTTAAAAGTTTTACAGCTCATGAAAGAGCTGTTGACATTTTTCATTTTTATGATCTTTTTTTAGGATGTAGAAATTCTGACATTTTTCATTATTATTATCTTTTCTATAAGATGGAGAAATGTGCCCTGTGTTATGTCTCCTTTTCCTGTACAATTACTGTACCCCTTGCCTCTGTGTGCTTGTGTAACTTCTATACGCAATTTGAATTATTCCAACATCACTGTAATGCTATAGGTTTATCATTAGTTACCTTTTCCCCCCCCTCTTGCAGCACAGCAGATGTGAAGTAGACTCCCAGTGCTGCCGCTTCAGTGTCGATCCTGAGCTAACAAGCTATGAAGTCTTACGAAACCTTATTGCCCGGGCTTTTGACTTGAAAGGGTTGGTATATATGAATTTTATTTTGTTGCATATGCAGTATTTGGTAACTGTCATATCATGGTTCCCAGTTAGTTGAGGAGTTTACTGTTTGCCTGTATGTTCTGTAATTTTCATTAATTGTTTATAATTCTACGTTTCTATACTTGTTTTTCAAAGCTCATTGTTTATATGTGTTGATGTCATACAGTAATAGAAGATGGTTAATGTTATTCTATAAAAATTAAATTGTAAACTTTTTGGTATGAACTTAAAGTTGTTTTATTTTAAAGATCATGATGGGTGATGCATGCACTGTTGCATTGCAATGATGTTAATGTCAAGTGTGTTTTGTGTACAATATTATAACATTTCTTGCAGAGATTTCCAGACATGCTATTTGGCTCGAGATGATCGTTTTCCTGAGGCTTGCTGGGTTCCTATGCTGTCAGATTTTGACTTAGAGATGGCATTTGTCAAGTAAGTATTACTGGTGTGCTCTCATGTTGCACCTTCGGTGTTAGAGATAAGATGCTCTTAGCAATTTACTTGTAGTTGGTCCCTTTCCTGCCAAATGACGTTTTTGCATTTTCAGTGGAAAAGACAACTTAGGTCTTTTCAGTTGTAATCATGTTTGTTTTTAGTGTTGAGAAACAAACTACAATGCACTTCATTGATATTCCTTCTGTATTTTGCATGATATGTTTTAGTACTGTTTACTAGTTTAAAGACTTGAGTATTTTGTTATTTGATTGATTTACAGTACTGTAATTGTTGTGACCTCTGGAGTCTGGCTTGCAAATAAATATTGCATCCTCATTATATGATACATTTTTATTTTGTAATAAGGTGCTCATATGTTAGTAGTATCTACTTTGAGTTTTAAATGGAAGTTTCTAGTTTTATAGTGGTTTACATTAAAGAACTTACACTCTTGATTTCATTGCCTTTGTTTATTTGTCCCTTTATTGTGGTGATTTTTTAGTTGTTCTTGTACTTTACTGCTTTGTGTAGATTTAATTTATACCTGTTTTGCCACAGACCCAGTATTTTACTGTGGGCTAATCTTGTGGTCAGCGACTCCCCTTTCCAGACATAGTACATACTCTGGTCAGACAGGTACATGTGGGTTCCAAAGCTCCCTTCCCCTAGAAAACAGCCACCTTGTGTGTGTGTGCGTGTACCATGTAGAGTACCTGTGAAATTTTGCCCTCAGATTTTCCTCATCTGTGCATATGAGCTTCATAAGTTTTCCTTTGCTCATGATTACCATATCATTCACTTTCTAAGTCATTTGTGATGGTATGACATCTCAATCCTTTTGTGATGGTATTGTCATTATAAATACATTGCCCTAATATTTAGATGTAATATTCCACAATCTTAGAATTCAAGAATTTTTTTCCAAATTGAAGGTAACTCTGTTAGAGGTAAACTGTCATCAATAACAGATCATGGTTCACTACTTCAGTAGCTCTATTTTGTATCTTGAAGACTTTATTGCATAAAGATCCCTCTTTAACTTGGGTGTGTATAGCAATCCCCAAAATTCATAGGCCTTAGGACCCTATGCAACAAAAATGCATGGAAGATTAAATGGCCATAAAAAAAAAAAATTAAACATCACTCCCATAATGGAACGTGAGAAGATCCAACTCATCATTTACTAAAAGAGTATGAATATCCACAAACTCTTCATGAAAAGAAACATTTGATGAAAAATAGCATCTTCTATGAATTTACATGCACAGGGGTTGGATGCAACCATTCATTCATTGGGATGATAATTGCTAATCTCTCAGAATGTCCTTTATGTCACCTATGGAAGATGATATATCCAGTCACTATAGTTATGAACACTGAAGACCCAATAGAGAAGAATTGATTAAGGCTGTAAAAATTATTGACACCAGACTGTTGATACTTGCACCTTCTCAAAGCCTTGCACATCTTCGAAAAAGTTCAGCATAAATATTACAAATGAAATTGATTGTGATTCAGCCCTAAGTAAGTGATGAATAAGCTCCTGGACTGGATGGTTAAGCATACACCATGGAATATCAGTCTTCATAATAAGCCTTATTAACAGAATTTTTCGAGAGAGGGACATAGAAAATCAGTGGATGTCTACTAATGATAATGAGAGAGAGGAAGTATGTAATTGACCTGTGCCCAATGACAATGGGATACAGGGAGAAAATGGTAAATAACCATCCTGTTCTGAGTGAGCTGTTATTCCAGTCACATGAGTTGGGGACAGAGCAGCTGCAACAATCAGTGCAAGCAAGGAGGTCCTAATGTCCTAGTGTGCAAAAGCTTTAAGGTAAAAACATTGCAACTGATCAGTGACCATTCAACTCATACAGGTAACCTTAAACCAGGTTTCCTGCTACCCAATTTTGTATTTTGTTCATTTTGTTCACTCAGTAGATGACTGCTTGTGTGTGCATCGAGCGCAAGAATTTAATGAATAAACAACAGCAGCTGTATATCTCTCCATGCCCTTTGGGAGTTTTCTATATCTAGCTGCTGATGAGAATACAATAAGAAAAGTAGAGAAGACTGTATAAGTTGAATGCCATTAAAATGGTCTATGTATTTTCACATAAGTGACTTACCAAACAATTACATTAGCTGTACGCTTTCTTACCTGGCAATCGAAAATTCAAATTCTTGGCGGCGGTAGCAGCGCTGCCATTGTTTGTGTAGGTGATTCGGATCCCACCCACTTTCGGGAATACCTGGTACTGCCGGCCACAGGGTAACACCGGTGGTTTGTTGTTGCAGTCGACTTTTGTCGCCATTGTGGATTTTTTCTTTTTGGTGATGTACAATTTCTTGGTTGACTTTTTTGTTTCATCAGTTAGCTGTCTAGTTATTAACAAGTTATTACAAAGATGTCTGATGTTAGTTCTTCTTCAGTTAGGTTTTGCAGCAGTGGCTGCAAAACTAGATTAGCTAAACTATGTTACAATCCGCACTCCAAATGTATTAAATGTAGGGGTCAGTGCTGTAGCAAGGAATTAACTTGTGATGAGTGCCGTAGTTTAGATGAACAAGGTTGGAAGACTTTTCAAGCTCATTTGGATAAGATGGACCAAAGATAGGAAAAGGAAAGCAGCTCTTAGAGCGGGTAGTAAAACTAGAGTAGAGACAACTCCCGTACCTTTAGAGGCAAACAAACAGTCACTATCTTCTCCACTTTTATAGAATATTTCACCTATTGATAGTCCAACTTCAATTACTCCAGACCAGGTATCCCATTTTTCCGATCCCAACACCGTTTCCTTGTTAGAGTCCAAGATGGACAAGAAATTTGAGTTCTTGGCAAAATCCGTTATGGATTTGGGTGTGTCGTTTCTTGCGTTCATAGAAAAGTAAAGTGAAAAGGCCAGTGTTAGGCCAGTGTCAGTCGTGTCCGAGGAGGCGGCTCTCCGTTCCCCCTGTTTTCCTAGACGAAGGTCCCTGTCCTGCTCCCCAGCTCCCGGGAGAAGACATACCGGAGGTCGAAGAGAGACTGGGCGAGTTTGCCCACGGTCAGTCGCCGACTCCGTCGACATAGTCGACTCGTGAGTGCCCAGGAAACGCCGTTGGAAAGGCGTAGATATCAGTGACGCGCAGTTGTCGTCCGACTCGGAAGTGCAGTCGCCTGTGTTGAGGCGAAAAGTGTGGAGTGATTTAGTGTCACGTCCTTTGAAGAGACATGCCCAGCGTACAAGAGGGATGTCGCCGCCTGTTAAGAAATCCAAGGAGCACTGGAGTCCACAACCTTCCTGCAGTTTTGCACCGGACCAGTTTATCTGGGAAGATCATCAGTCCTCTTCAGATAGCGTAACTTCGAATGGAATCAGACGCTCAGCATAAAACCTACAGGTTTTATGCGACAGGAGAAGTTCCTTCTTTGGGAGTTTCTGCCTCCTCCCAAGGAGACTTCTCCGGTCTTGTGGACTCCACAGAAGAGCAGCGTTCTCGGCTGTGAAAGTGTTGTTCTCTTCATCCGAGTTGGATCACCTGGTGAAGAACTTATACAAGTTGATCGAAGTCTTCAGTTTTCTGGATTGGACTATTGCAGCGTTAGCCAGAAAAATTGAAGATTGCCAGTCTCTAGATGAGGATTTTTCTGCCGACTGGCTCAATGTGTTGTCCTGTGCGGACAGGGCAGTGAGAGACGGTCCAGGGGAATTGGCCGCCCTATTCACTATGGGAGTACTAAAGAAGAGAGAACGGTGGTGCTCCTTCACATCTCAAGGAGTAACCACGAACCAAAAATCGGCTTTGTTGTTCTCCCCCCTGAGTAAATCTCACCTGTTTCCAGAAGAAACCATCAAGCATGTGCTGTCGGACCTCAAGAAAAAGTCCACCAATGATCTTTTTTTTCAGTCAGCGAGACGACTTAAGGAACCTCCAGCGACAGGAGCCAAAGCTTCTCCTCTACAAAAACATCCCTTTCGAGGAGGTAAGTCGAGGTGGCAGCAGAGACCAAGAACTAATCTACGAACCACCTCCAAGTCTACCAAGAAACCTTCCTTTAAGACAGAGAAATGATCAGAAGGTCCTTCACACACCTGTGGGAGCAAGACTCCACGACTACTGGGAGGAATGGAGTCGAAGAGGAGCAGAACAGTGGGTAATTCAGGTGCTTCGAGAGGGATATGTGATCCCTTTTACGCAGGATCCACCACTGTCCAATACACCTGTCTGTTTGACAGCATACTCGACAGGATCAACAAGAGTTTTGGCTTTAGCCAAAGAAGTAGAAGAGCTCATTAACAAAGAGGCCATAGAGGAATTAACAGACACGAACTCCCCAGGGTTTTACAACAGGCTCTTCATAGTTCCCAAGGCATCAAGGGGATGGAGACCTGTGTTGGACATAAGCGCTCTGAACCTCTTCGTCTGGAAGACGAAATTCCGAATGGAAACCAGTCGATCGGTAATGTCAGCCATCCAACCGGGCGACTGGATGGTATCTCTCGACATGAAGGATGCATATTTCCATGTCCCCATTCATCAGAACTCCAGGAAGTTCCTGAGATTTGTCTTCAAGAAGAGAGTCTTCCAGTTAAGAGCCCTCTGCATCGGTCTGTCAACCGCCCCTCAAGTATTTATACTCGGATTCTCGCTCCTCTGGGAAAGTGGCTGCATTTGATGGGGATCAACACTGGTTTTTACTGAGACGACTGGCTCCTGAGAGCCAGATCCAGGCATCAGTGTGTGAAGGACTTGGAGAAGACACTTACTTTGACACAACGATTGGTTATCATAGTAAACACGGAGAAGTCCCAATTGATTCCAACTCAGAGGATTCTCTATTTAGGGATGATACTAGACTCTCTAGCTTTTCGGGTTTTTCTCCCCAAAGAGGATAGAGTCCTGCCTGTTGACAGTCCAGCAATTTCTGGTTCGCCCATCCTGCTCAGCGGTCGAATGGATGAGCCTACTCGGGACCCTGGCTTCAATGGAGAGTTTTGTCAGGTTAGGACGCCTACACATGAGGCCTCTTCAGTTCTTCCTGAAAGCAAATTGGTCACGGAAGACACAGTCTGACTCACCAGTTGTCCCTCTGACGGAAGAGATAAAGATGGATCTTCGTTGGTGGCATTCGAGGGAAAGATTACAAGAAGGAATCTCCCTAGTCGTGTCGAACCCCGACCTGCAGTTCTTCTCAGACGCTTCAGACAGCGAATGGGGAGCCCTCCTAGGAGATAAGAGAGTGTCAGGTCTGTGGACAGAATGAGAAAAGACCTTGCACATCAATGGGAAGGAATTGAAGGCCATCCTCTTAGGGCTACAAGCGTTCGACCACTTAGTCACCGGAAGAAACATAGAGGTCTAATCGAACTACACCACATGGAGAACAGATGCGATGCTGCTAGATTGAACAGGACTGGACGTTTACGCTTTTCCTCCCTTTGGGATGATAAGAGAGGTCTTAAACAAGCTTCAATCACACCAGAATGTGACAGTGACCCTAGTAGCGCCATTCTGGCCCAGGAAAGAGTGGTTCCCGGATCTTCTCAATCTGCTGGTGGATTTTCCCAGACTACTTCCACAAAATCCATTGCTTCTCAGACAACCCCATTTCAACCGATATCACCAAGGGTTGTCCGCTCTGGCCCTGACAGGATTCAGACTGTCAGGAACCTGGTCAGAGCAAAAGGGTTTCCGCGAAGGGCATCAGAGGCTATTGCTAGCTGCAGAAGAAGCTCTTATGCCAAACTCTACCAGTCCAAGTGGAGAGTTTTTAGGTCATGGTGCAGACGACATAGCATCTCTTCTTCTGAGACATCTATAACAGAAATTGCGGAATTTTTGTTATTTCTGAGGGACACCAAGGAGTTTGCCACTTCAACTATTAAAGGATATAGGGCCATGCTTTCATTGGTTTTCAAGCATAGAGGCCTTGACATTCCGTCAAATCAGGACATCAGTGACCTGATCAGATCCTTTAGTTCCTCCAAGATTTTCAAGCCTGAAGAAGTGGAATGGAACTTGGATGTAGTTTTAAGGTGGCTCAACGGCCCCCAATTCGAACCATTGAATTCTGCAACCTTGAGGGACGTAACTAGGAAGACACTATTCCTAGTCGCCTTAGCCACAGTGGGAAGAGTAAGCGAGTTGCAGGCGATGAGTAAGGAAGTGGGTTTTGCCCAGGGCAATGCAGTTTGCTCTTATGTAACAGACTTTGTTGCTAAAAATGAGGATCCTTCGAATCCTTGGCCCCGCTCTTTCAAGATAAAGAACCTAACGAACTTAGTCGGGTCGGAAGATGAGGAACATACATTGTGTCCGGTCAGAGCTATCAGACACTACCCGACTAGGACAGAAACTGTGAGAGGAGAGTCGAGCCGACTCTGGTGCTCGGTGAAAGACCCGTCTCGGCCTCTTTCAAAGAATGCAATGTCCTTTTTCCTGAGGAGTTTGATCTGAGTAGCGCATGCCCAAACTCAGGAACATGCTGTTAGGTTGCTGAAAGTGAAGACGCATGAGATTCGTGCAGTAGCAACGTCATTGGCTCTCAGACAGAATATGTCTCTATCCTCCATTATGCAAATTACATTCTGAAGGTTGAAATCGGTGTTTGCATCGCACTATTTGAAGGAGGTAGAAACTACTTAAGAAAACTACTTTAGATTAGGACTGTTGTCAGTAGCGGGAATGGTGTTGGGAGAGGAAGCATAGGGGGACTCGGTTTTTTCCCTCTACTATCTCCTCGCCTTGAATTTGAGGTTTTTTGAGTTTGTGGGAAGCCTGGGGGTACATGTACCTGAAGTACCCACCAGTTCTTATATCTTGTTAAGGGTACCATATGGTTTGTAGTGTAGGTGATGGTTTTGAATGGTTTTTTATCTGGTCTTTTTGCCCAGGGCAAGGGCAAATTATTGCTGTTTTTGTCAATCATCGGTGAACTTCCATGATTGCAAAAATCCCACCATTAGTAGGGACGACCCTGGCCTTTACTGCCACGTCTCCTGCATGTGATGAGAGCGCCGACCAGAGGCAGTATCTTCCTGTAGCTGCTCTCTCACAAGGTAAGGTACTGCAGACATTATATATAATGTGAGCACATGACTGTTGTTTTTGTTCATAAAGCTGTCCATATACCCACCTTCCAGGTAATGTGGAGTAAGCTAATGTAATTGTTTGGTAAGTCACTTATGTGAAAATGATATTTTAATGATAAAATAAGGTTTCACATATACTTACCAAACAATTACATAATCAGAGCCCTCCCTCCTCCCCACAGATGGACGTTGCGGCTCAACGAATTGAAGTCTAAAGCTTAGCAGTACCAGGTATTCCCGAAAGTGGGCGGGATCTGTATCACCTACACAAACAATGGCAGCGCTGCTACCACCGCCAGGAATTTGAATTTTCGACTACCAGGTAAGAAAGCGTACAGCTAATGTAATTGTTTGGTAAGTATATGTGAAACCTTATTTTATAATTAAAATATCATTTTTATAATGCTGCCCTTAGAGAGGGAGTTCCATTTATTATTATTATTATTATTATTATTATTATATAGCTTGATGATGCCAAATATGAGTAAAATGTTTAGGTTTTTTAGGGCTTACCCATTTGGTCTCTTTTAATTTAGAGGTACCAAATGGGTTTTCTCTCAATTTAGAGGTGAACATTAGGGCAAGGTAAAGTTGGAAAAGCAAGAGAACCAGATTGAAAGACTTGAGGGAATAGAGGAAAAGGTAATTGCAGCTGGGGCAAAGGGACATGTAACACTGTTTAGGTTTTTTGCCTATGTTTTGAGAACAGAATTTAGTTAAACGGAATATACACAAGGCAGCTCAAAGAAAAATATGGTTAAGGGACTTCTATGGTAAAACCTTTTATGATATTTATTTGGACTCACACATCCAGAACATTTTCTAAGTGTCTCTCCCATCTGGCTGTGAAGGACTAATAATAATAATAATAATAATAATAATAATAATAATAATAATAATATGCTTTATTTCAGCTCAGGGCCATATACATTGAATATACAAAATACAGACAGTAACATACACAATCTAGATACATGAGACATGATAAAATAGAAAAAGAAAATGAATAATCGGCACTTATCCACAAAATAGCTGAGGTAGCATAAAAGCTAGTAATCATCATACTGGTAATAACAGTAATAATATTGGTGAGAAAAAAAATGCATTGAGAGTAATAACAGTTAGTGCACATATTATATAACTTAAATTTCAACTAGAGACCTTAGGTGGTTACAGTAGTCAGGTCCAGAGGGCTAAATACATAAATTAAATATAAATAAAACTTTAACTTGATAGTAATCACAGTAATAATAAAAAAATTAGAATATCAGCAATAAATGTACATAATACTAATGACAAAAACTGCAGATGACATCTTGCCAATACAGAGATTAAGTCCTTTCTGGGACAAAGGCCTCATTTTCCCATCTTTCCCACAATTTAGATTTTCTTCTTGCTTCACTCCTTAGGATGCTTTGTATGAGCGAGTTACTGCTGTTTCTCACTCGGGTTACCAGACTGGACATTGTTCGCCTAACAATGATTTTTAAATTGTCCAGGTGGTTTTCTATGAATATTTGTGTGGCGGAGTGGTAGTCTTGTGCTGAGCACTATCTTTTGTTAGAATATGATTTCATTTAATAGCCTTGTTACATATTTTAAAATTCATGTGATCATGCTCGGTAAATGGTCATGCATGCTCTTTTGATAGCTGTATGATACGTTTTCATTCTTTTTGGTACTGCTCACCTTTATTTAGTTGAAGCCCTGGATTGTTCTGATTTGTGAGTGCTGTGTCACTTCAGAGACTCGTTAATTCTTTTTATTGTAAACGTCTGCTTCTAGAAGACTTCAAAGTTGTTTCCTGGGTTGGGATGGACTATTTTGTGAGAGCTTTTAGATCATGCTTTCCGTAGAGTGGTTGAGGAATGATTTCCCTTTCCAATATTCATTCCCATTTTGTAATGTATATGGGAGAGTTTTTTTTTTACCATTGTCATGCTGCTTTGTATCCTGTTACCATCCATCTTCTGTAGCGCTGGTGTCCCCAATTAACTACATTGAAGCACTCATATAGTCATTGTTTTGAGTGTACATAATTCCCTACCATTCATGATTGCAAACAACAATTGCATGAATAGCTTCCCCGATTCTACTCTTATTTGTCTGTTTATGCTATCATGTTCTCTGCTGCATACCCTTCCATCTGTAAATAATACTTGTCCTGCATGGAGATTTGTCCCTTGTTTGTGACCAGTCCCTCCACTTGCTTCTATTTATTCTTCTTCAGTCCATCTACCAGACACTGATTTTGTGAAAGCTGCAACCTATGTGCTTGTAATTGGATCATAAAGTTTAAGAACAATGCTAATAGTATGTAGTCACCATGTTTGGGCTTGAAAAGAGAATAGGAACTTCAATCTGCTTTCATGCATATATTGTATTTTTTTTTGCTGAAATGTATTCATTGGTATTGGATAATAGTTATTCAGTTGTATTTTTATGTTTTTCAAATATGTGTATTGAACTCGGTTTTTCTTTCATTAATGTTGAGTGTTATTCCTCTCTTTTTTGCTCTTCGTTTTATGTGTGGAGAATTAAAAGGCAAGATCATGAATTGTGATGTTTACTATCATTACTATTAGCTTTAGTGGTACTAGTATTAGTGGTGTAGTAATAGTAGTAAAGTCTATTGTTACTGGTAGATTGGTGTTGATGATGTACTGTTGATATTGACATGATCCTTACTAAGATGGCTTCAAGCTACATACAGCTCCATAACACTTTTAGGTAGATTCATCTGCCTCTTCTGGTATCACTATAGAAATAATATGCTCTTGTCTTTTGCTCAAGAATATCTGCAGCATTCAAATACCTTATATGAAAGCTTATTTGGTTCCTGCAGGTCTTCCTATGCAAGGTGAAATATATTTTATTCTTTATATTAATTTCTATTTGCTCAATACATACATACTGTAATTTAATTATTATTGTTATTACTGCACAATTATCCTTTCTAAGGAAGATGATATTTTTCCCCCACTGCCTGAAGAACTGGATATAGCTATGAGTGAACTTACTTGTCGGGAAATTATAGATACTGTAGAATATTTCAGCCATTGAATTGCAGCTAAAATTTTAAAGATGAGGCCCATCTGTAATGGCTCAAGCGTGATAAATAGATGTACTGAGAGATGAGAAACATAAAAGATAAGTCAGGTGATTGGGAAATGGGAATAATGATGAAATTGTCAAAGAAGAGAGATTTGAGGATTTTGTATTACACTTGAGAGGATTTGTGGCAGAAGTACTAATCTGTTTGGTTCTGCTCGGAATCTAAGAAAGGCTCTTAATTAAAAAGAGGTGAACAAATAGGATTTAGAAGAGACATATTGGACTGATGAAATTTTTCTGTGAGACTTATAATTCTGCTATGTGTAGGATTCCTTCAGTCTTCTACCATGACTTACATAGATTTTAAAAAGGCATTTGGTAATCATAGCAGAGAAAATGCATTAGAAGATGTTGAGAAGTTGTTGCTTATCAAAAAACTATATGTCCTTAATTGAAAACAAGGTATGCATTGCCACCTCTACTTTTTGTGGGACAGGAATTTTGCTATGTGAACAGTTGTCAGATCTTGTTCAATTAGATGTTGATGTATTTTCTCAATAAAAGTGTATAAGATTTGCAAGCATTGATTAATAGACATGTCCCAGTGGAAGATGGTGTTATCTTAAGCAGTGTTTGTGGGAACAGAACATAATAGTAGTGTAAAAGGAATAACAAGGAAAATCACCCAGTCAGTGATTCTGCCATATTTAGGTAATTTGGCACATTTATTAGAGATACTGAATCTCTTAGAATTGAAATTTCAGTAAGTAGGCAAGTCATATTAGGCTCTTGGTATGCTTAGCATTGTAAGTTATATTATATACAGTACTTTTATTAAAGTCCAGACACCACCCTTCTTACAAACATTCAGAGATATAAATTTTGCTTTGCTTGCTTATTCTGGGCATACATTACTGTATGCATGCTGTATTGTGTTTTAGGATGAAAAAATGTACAATACTATATTCTCTTTATAATAAATGTAGTTGACCCCCGCTATTCGCAGACTTGCCTATTCGCGGATTTTTCTGTAGACCATATGTACTCATTATCTGTGGAAAATTTGCCTATTTGCAATATTTTCATATGATTTTAGTGACTGCACTTTTTGTGTTAAAACTATTAAAATACTCAGGTATAAGCATTTTTAGTTTTTTTTGTGTGTTTTAACTACCAAAATAGAAAGTTCTAAGCATTTTTAGAGAGGTTTTAAGTATTCGCGGGGGGACTCTGGTACCCATCTCATGATGTGAATATGGGGGAGTCTACTGTATGTATACATATACGTACTGTACTTAAATAGGCATGAAGAGTACAATAACCAACTTACAAACAATTCACCTTGCAAACGGCCATCCAGAATGTAACTTACTTGTTAGTAGGCTGGTGTTTGTATTTATATATGTACAGTAATTTTTTTGAAAGATCAAATTTAGTCCACAGAAGGGAGTCGTGTTAAAATAGAATGTAATGAGATTTTTTTCACTTTAGAATACGTGTTTGAAAATAATGCTTTGCAGAGTATGCTAGATGTTCAGCCATTGGTTCACATATGTTAATTATGCTCTTAGAGTGTTTGCAGATGTTCAGTATTACTTTATATTTATCAAATACCACAATGGTCCCATGGCATGTTAATATAAGAAACTCGTAGGATAGGTGAAAGGAAAGATCATAGACCCATAGCTTTTGTCTTTATTTCAAGACCTGATCATAGGGTCTATGATCTTAACTTTCACCTTTTTCCACTAGAGTGTCTTAGTACTGTATATAAGTAGAGCATTGATGATTTGTGGCATTGGCAAGGAAATGTTCTTTAATTACAGCTTGAAAGGATAGTATGTATGTAAGTGGGGGAGGGAAAAATGTCTGTGAATCAGAACCAGAAGAGAAGTTTATTGGAATTATCTGTGGAAGAGAGCACGAAATGGTAATGGTTGTATTACTTATTGTAATACAAAATATACGTACTACTAGAAAAACAACCAAAAGTTGGACAGACATTTGTTTTTTTTATATGAAATTCAAACTGACAAGAGCTAAATTGATAAATTATTTCAACAATTCTGAAATGTCTTCCAGTTATTCTATTTTGTATAAATTTTTTAGTCATTTATATTTCTTTTTTAATGCTTTTCACATTAATGAAGGTAATATAGTATTTTATATACAATACGTATACTGTTTATACATAAAATTTGCATACAATTTAGATAAACATAATACAGTTTGTTTGGAAAATAGGAGATTTAATTTTAATGATTTTCCTGGGACATATTGTATTAGTTGGCCTCAGGAGTTTGACACAAATTAAATCCAAAGGTATGTTGGTACTTAAGACTAGTTCTCTTGGTATAGAAGAGGTGAGGTAGATCTCGGTATGGAGATAGAAGGTACCTAATTATTTTCTAGGTGCTTTGGAAAGAGTGACTCCTATTTAACCTCTAAAAAACACTACCTGGACCATGCAGCCTGACCCTCAGTGTCCCCATGTAAATACATACATACAAAGATTGTTTAATTAGATGTTGCTTAGGCAAGGAAGAGCACTGGATGGTAGAAAGGACATGAATGCCTTTAATGCTGATAAGATAAGAGAAAAACAAATCGGGACTAATGTACGTTATATTTCAAAAGGAGCTTATGAGGTTCAAGTCTTCTCTGTATAGCTTACCATCATAAGCTACAGAAAAGGGAAACATGCTGTTAATTATTCAAAATCTAGGGGATAGTTCACATTCAGAGTTGTATTTAGTATGTTAGTGAATGATGTGATAAAAGGCATGAACCTAGTAGCTGTGCATTAGAGGGAATGCTTGTGAGAGCAGAAGGAATTCCAGTTTATTAGTAGTCATCCAACATCAGGTTTTGAGCATCAGCAGATTATTCTGGAGATTGTAGTGTATGAAGTACTCACATTATGCTCACTGTACCTTTGAAATACTGGAGGAGAATACACACTGTATCTGCAAGGAGAACCTTCATATTGTTCTACATTTGGTAGAATAGCCTCATACCTCTTGTTCATGAACCACATAAGAAATTGAAGCTTGTAAATTTACATTATGCAGACATGACTTCTAGACTAGACAATCAAAATGATGGCAATATATTACTATTTGCAGCTTGAAGTTCATTGCCCAATTTGAATCTGCTGAGACAACATAAAAAGAATTACCTTAATAATAAACATTTAGAAATTCTGTCTTTCTTATTACGTATTAGCTTTTTTTCTTTTCCTCAGTTCTGTACTCATTCTCAAGTTGCCAGTCATGGAACAGTACTGTGATCTCAGTTGGTCAGTGTTCACTTAGCAATACTATAGCATTCAGTACTTACAGGTTTCGAACATTCCCAGTTACCTGAAATTATGAGTGGACCATTCACATTTTAACCCATTCTCTTTTCATACCTTGGAGACAGCACCTGTTATCAAAGTCTTCTTGCTAGATGTTCTCAGAGTGGTTTTTTGGTGACCAGGTGACTTACTTTACTCTGAGCATGAGAATTTACCTGGTTGCAACATCATCCAAATTTTTCTTCACTAGAGATTGAGATGGTAGTCAGATTGTCACATCCCCTGCACTTCCAAAATCCATTATGCATACTGTAAGTGAAGTTATTGCCATGTGATCATATGATAAAAATTGAAGTCATTTACCAGTATTTGTCAGTTATACACTTTTGAAAGACTATGTACTCTATCTTTGAAAAACAAAATCATATGGTATGTTTCTTGTCTTGACAGCAGAGAACTGCCTTGCTGCATTTGACAGTATCAGTCACCAAGGTAGTTTAGGATTGTAGAGTCATGTCAGACCAACCAAAGCAAATAGACAAAGACATTTATCAAGCAGTTGCATTGGGTTACAGTTAGGCTCCAGAAGATGTAGGGGTAATTGAACGTTCCTTTGAAAATTTTAAAATTTGGACATTTTTAATTTTTATCCTGATCTCACTAAGTCACTCTATTTTGAACACATTACTTTGAATCATAACTAGATTTCAATTTTAATGAAATTTTATATCCTGAAGGATATATTTTTATTTTTTACTAAGTAGATTTCTTCCTTGCGTGAAAGGTCTTTTTATTGACCTTGAAATTGTGTTTGACTCTTATTTCTGTAATTTACAACAAAATGGAAGGACCATTAGCTACTTTGTAACAAGAAAAGTTCCAGAAAAGAATAACTTTTTTAATGTGTGGCCTCCTCTTTTTTTTACACATACGTATTTGGTGCCTTGATATTTATCACGTTAAGAAAACTGATCATTAGTTACATTCAACGTAAAAATCTTATTTGGTTCATATTTTTACAGGTCTGCAGACCCTTATCTTCTTGTAAAAGTAGAACTTACTTCTTCTAATGGTACTTGGGATGCTGTCACAAACATAGACATCCCAAAATTAAGCTTGCCAGATTTACCTCGTAATAGTTACTCCACAAAGTTACCAGGAATCTTCAAAGAAAAGGTAAGCAAGAACTAGAGCTGGAGTCAAGTGCTGGTATTAATAGTATTCTGATTGTGTGGGATTTTTTTAACATATGAGCTAATATTCTTTGTAAAATTACATACCAGAGAACTTTAGCTTGCTGCAGCAGCAAGCTAATAGACTGCTAGAAAAAAACCACTTGAGAAATGTGTCACAACCTTCCATTGGTCTTAACAAAACTAGAAGGCTCACCCAAGTCAGTGACTTACAGACATTCTCTTGAAAACCTGATATTTTACCAATAGAAGTCATTTTATGGAAGGTAAATTTAGCAAAAAGAAGAGTACGTAATAGTCCTTATGCATAAAAACAGTTAGTACTATTTCATCTTTGCTCACCAAAGAACCTCATAGAAATTTCTATTTCCCTTAGCAAGTTTCTGGCCAGAATTATGTGAACTACTTTAATAGACAGAAAATATTCTGAGGTAACATTTAACTGTCGGATGATTATTCTTCTTCAGAATGTTTCCATACAAAAATTATCCAGTATCAAGGCCTGTATAGGATAAACCACTTTGTAGCCTCCTTTGGAGTCCTCCCTGTCTATTGTAAGTTAGAGGAAAGTAGCTTGAGATACATTGTGTACTGTAGTTGTCACCTGCTTCACTACTGTATACGTATTGTAAATTGTGTCTGTAATAATGAGTCGGCCACAAAGTTTCATTATCATAACTTCATATTTTTCTTTTATTCAAAAGAAATGGTTAGGCATCTTAACTCCCTTATGGAAGGAAAACAAAGGGAAAATTGGAATGTAACCCCAAAGGACTAAAGATTGCAACATTAATACAGAAATAATAGTATTTATGGTGGGGTACCACTTACAGTTTGTCTTGTAAGTCAGTGTTAATGATATTAATGGTTCTTTGCACCATCCCTTTGGCCCCAGTTGCATTGGTGGCCTTGTTTTGCTGTTCTTCTGTCCTCTTTAGTCTCCTCTCCAAACTGTCCAACTTCTAAACTTTTCGCTTGCTTTAATTTCTGCCTCATTTATGAACAGATCCTTCACGCAAGTCTTATAAATATGACTGTAGTATCATCAAGTTGATAATGGTAATAATGAAAGATATGTTCTATGCAAAGGAGTACTGTAAGCAGTAGCACACTATGGAGAAGAAAGATTATGAGGGTCAGAGGAAACAGTAGAATGAAGAGAATTCCAAAACTTTTTCCAGGGTTTCATTTGTTTTATTGAGGAACAGTTAACTCAAAATTCTTATTACTGTAATAAACAGTGGAAATGTATGCCATATGGATTTTGTCTTTCATTTTCTGTATTACTGACTCTCAATAAATAGGGGATGAAAAAAATAAACACATAAATAATGCTCTCTCTCTCTCTCTCTCTCTCTCTCTCTCGTCTTCCTTCTCTTCCTCTCTCTTCTTCTTCTCTCTGCCTCTCTCTCTCTCTCTCTCTCTCTCTCTCTCTCTCTCTCTCTCTCTCTCTCTCCCTTTTAATTAATTTCTTTTTGCAGATGGAAAAGACACTGTCTATAGTCCAGAAAGCTCTTAGTTGGAATGATGAAGCAGATGAAGCCTCTCTGAGACCGCCAAGACCTCCATTAATGGACTCTGAGTTTCAAAAGATGCTGGATAGGGTGGGACAACTTTCCCACCCCAAAGAGTTGAGGCTCTGTGTTTACCTTGGTGGCCTTGAACCTTCTTTAAGGTCAGTGGCTTGAGATGGAATGGTTTGGAACATACAGTAGTACATGTTTACTTGTCCACATTTGATATTTATGATGAGTCAGTTTACTTGCATTTTTTATTTGTAATTTATATAAATAGGAAGAATTTTGATTGTTCAAAAATTCATATACATAGTTAGTACTTCAGTAAAAAAAAATTTGTAAAAAGGTTGAAGAAAAGTGTTCATACTTTCAGTCTTGCCCTGCTTTGTGAATCAACTTTTGATTAAATATTTTGTTGTTTAATATGGTTTTGTATTTTGATTTCATTTTCTAATTAGCACTGTTAGTAAGTAACTCATTGTGATTGTATTGCAAATGTTCATTAAAGAAGATTGATTTTTAACAGGAAAGTGGTATGGAAACACTTACTAAATGTGTATCCTGAGGGCCTTACTGGTCGAGAGAGACTGGATTACATGAAAAAGAAAACTCAAGAATATGAGGGACTAAAACAGGTCTGGCAAGACTATTTAAATGACCCTGATCAGGTATGAATCTTTTACTTGCATCAGCATCAAGATTATGAAGTGTCATCATAACATATTGCTTTTGCATAGTTGATTTCTTCCCTCTGTTGGAATTTCCTCTTGAGTCAGAGTTGATAATATTGGTTATGGATTAGAGGTCAGAGTAGTAATAATTGTCTTGGATTCAGTTATGTACAGTGGGACAATGCTGAAAAATGTGGTTTATTATTATAATCAAGGAAACTGGCAAATCAATGTCCTTGATATTAAGGTATGAGTGGGAAGATAGATTTATAGAGATAACTGACAATAGTTTGAGCACATATTGTAGTTTTGTACATACTGTCTGTACCAGTACTAAATGCTAGGTTTAGTGGAGAAGTTTATACGTATATAACTATCCGTGTACTCTGTGACTATATTAAACAGTTGGATAAATTACTACCTTAAGCTATAGTTGGCTAGCAATACACAGGAATTTAGATTTCTAAGGCATGGCATTTAGTATATCCTTCTAACATGTACTCTTTCCAACTAGTACATTGCTAACAGGTCAAATATATAACAAAATGGAGATCCTATGAAAACTGGTAAGAAAACTTGGACCAGCCCAAGAAGAGTCTATATAAGACTCAGAGGTCTGGAAAAACTAATCCTCATTATTATTATTATTTACAATACACTATGTATTGAAAAAATCCCATAAAGTCTGATTCAGCCAAAGACATATGGACTTTATAATCTGTAAACAATCTTAGGATTGTTTGGTAACTAGGCTACCTCATTCACTTGTTATTAATGGAATCATATATTTTCAGTCATAATATATTTCTTTCGCAGTGAGATTAGATTTCGGAGTATATAGTATGTATGGCTCAAAGTGTCATTCCCCATGAAATCAGGCAATGTTATATACTTAGTCCTATATTTTTTCTATTATCTAAAAGATCAAAATTATGGGGAGCAGACACAATTCCATTTGGTAACTATCACATCCCTAAAATAAATCGGTATTACATAGATAGTTTTACCATTGACTCACTTTTGATCTCTTAAATGTTCTCAAATTTGATTATAATTTCATTCTTGTTGCTTAATTTTGAGATATTTTAAATGAAAATGTGAAATACGTTAACAAACGGGCAGTGTCTTAATTAGTTTCTCTTCCAAGAAAGAAATGGATAAATTTAGAAGTATAACGATTTAGACGATAATTTTTGTTTTGCAAAATGTTTCTGAATAACATCAGCTTATCACAAAGCAGTAACCAACAAATAATTGAGATCTCTTGCATACAACATATACTGTAGTATTCATGGGCACATTTCATAAACTGCTACCAGGAATGGCGTGCAAGACCACAACAAGCTTAGGCTTATGTTCATAATTGGCAAATGCTGTTTCAAGGATTCAAAAGGAATGGAAAAATTGACCCGAGAATATTAGACTACCTTGGCTGTTTTCTTTTCGCAAAGTGAAATATAACCACTTGTCGCACAGAAGAGAAATTTTTTCAACAATGGCATAGGTAATCTAAGGGTAGACTTCTTCCGGCGCTCGGCTTTGACTGTAAATTTAATAAATTCATTAATTTTTTCAAGGCCGCAGTTTATTGGAATTGTCATAGAATAGATATGACTGCTATTAGAGGACCTATCTATTGAATTTAGCAGCACTCATCAACAGCAAAATATATCTTACGAACTTTCCACAGGGAAAAATAATTGAAAAGGGATTTAGAATTTAAAAAACTAAAAACAGATGATGTAGAGAGATGCATAAAGATATGATTTACTACACATTGAACGATAAAAATTCATACAAATCCATTGAATTCTTTCTTAACGGATGAACAACATTCATTTATATGGGTGAAAATAGTAGAATACAGTGAAAGACATGATTGGGTAAAGCAAAGTCGCTATCGTCCAATCAAAGTGAAAAGTTTAACTATCGCCAAGGTAGTTTCCCAATTCTCGGCAGACTCAAAAGAGTACAACGTTGCCACATTTACAAGTGACCCAGAGTAGGGGGAAAGGAGTTTTGTCCGAGACTGTACACAAGGTAGTAACTGGTAGGACTGTGCAAGGTTAGTAGCTTGTATCAGCTAGCCATATCTCATTCTGCTAATGCTCATTTTGGGAAACCCCTGGGTCAACTTTTTAAGTAGATGTACAGGCAGTCCTCGATTAACGGCAGGGGTTCCATTCTTGGCTGAGTGCCGATAACTGAAAATTGTCAATAACCAAAGCATCAGCGCCTCAGTGGTGTGATCGGTATGGTCTTGACCTGCCACCGTGATGGCCGTGAGTTCGATTCTCGGGCATTCCATTGAGGTGTTAGAGATGTGTATTTCTGGTGATAGAAGTTCACTCTCGACGTGGTTTGGAAGTCACATAAAGCCTTTGGTCCCGTTGCTGAATAGCCACTGGTTTCATGCAACGTAAAAACACCATACAAACAAACAAGCAAATGATAACCAAAGCATCATAATAATTATGGTAATAAATGGCATATACATTGTTGTAGGTGCCAATAAACCACTTAATGGCACCGTTAACTGCTTACCGGTTCCAAAAAATGACTTACCGACACCAAAAAATCACTTACCGATGCCGATAAACCTCTTACTGATGCTGAAAATCTCTTAGCTTCACTGAAAATCTGGTTAATGCCATTAGCTGATGCTGCCTGTAAGCAAGGGCTACCTGTATAAGTGCCAGACATCTATGAACCTTTCTTGAGGATGTAAACCCTGTGTTGACTTGTTCTTTGCTCACCATAACCTTTAGTAGAACTAGGGATATTGTTCTTGCTTCAGTTTAGGATTGGCATATTCATTGTTTTCTTCACCTCTCTGCTTCTCTCCTTCCCTCCTTTATACTGATGTCATTTTCACAGTTTTGTCTTTCCAAATATGACTCTCTTTTTCCTTTGAAAATTGGGTTTAAATAGTTACCTCAATCCAGGAGCTTTCTTAGGTATCCTTTGTTCAAATTGACTGATTCTTTTGTCTTTCAGAATATTGAGTCTACTTAAATTGCAATACCAATTAATTATGAATAATGGGCTAATTGGGAAACAAACCTATTACTTGAGGGATTGGATCTCTGTATTTGTGAAGGCTGCAAATATTGGTTAATTATAAGTAGCGTGAATTTTCTTTTAAAGAAATTGCATTCTGAGTCCCAGTCTTTTTTTTTTTTCTGTACTCTTTTTGGGTGGACATATGGCGTTAGGGCAGTGTATTGTGATATTTCCTTTGGTTTTGTCATATTTATCTTTATTTCCATAAAATTTTGTAGTATAGCTATAAGGGTGACATGTACTTGTTACATAGTTTTGTAAATCAGAAATTTTGTCTCGGTACTCTGATAACTTCTCTGATAGAGATGGGTTTGCTTGTTGCCTAATATAAAGCTACCTGCTTTTTGTGCATTTCTCTTTAGCTCTGCATTTAATTCTCTGCAAAGTAAAAGTTTGCATTTTTATAGTACTGTACACTAATGAAATGTTTCACTGCATGTCTAGAATAGTATGCTGAGTTTGTGCTTTTGTGTGACAGATAAGTGAGGAAGTGAAGTATGTGACAAATATGGTACGCAAGGACGTCTTGCGCACGGACAGGCACCATCCGTACTTCAGTGGAGCTGACGATAACAATAATGTGCAGAGCTTGTATAATATTTTAACCACGTGAGTGTTAAGTCTTAAGCCATCTCTTGGCAAATCAGTAGTGCTGTTTCACTTAACATTTCCTTTTGACTCTAGGTGTTTGTGAGTTTAAATATTTGGTATAAAAGCACTTATTCTACCATATTTACAATATACCATGTAATGTTGTTCTCATGGGAAATATGAATGGTAAGCTCTATTTTATTTTTAAATGCAAGGTAATAATAATTTTTGCAGAGCCTTTTTAGTTAAATGAGAATGTTTTCCTTAACAGTACCCCATTTTACAGTAATAAGCCATTGCTGTTTCGTTTAAAAATTCTAACGTAAGTTGTCTAATCTTTCCAATGAGTTACAGTATATCATGAAAAATCCTTAAAAGGACATAAAGCCAATGGATAGCAGAGATTTGTATCTCTGCTGTAAACATCATCACTATTTCAAGTAGTTTATATTCAGTTTGGCAAAATGTAGCCTTGCAGAATAAAAAACAATATAGTACAGAAATTGCTATACATATCTGTAAATTATTATAATAATAATGATAATTATAATAATAATAATAATAATAATAATAAGTTTTCTATTGAAAGATATTGCTGCATCAGCTGCATTCAACTTGTAAATAGTCTTCTCTATTTTTCTAACAATAGCTTTCTCTCTGCTACTACAACTGGCGAGTATTGCGCCGAGATTACTCATCAGGAGGAGTCAATTTCGGGGATATTGCTTATTATTTATTTATTTGTCACAGTACATGAACAAATAAAAAATACAATTCGATCTAGTGGCCAACGTTTCTCTCGGTATCATCCGAGCATGATCACGGCAGTGGAGCGGAGTAGACAACACCTACAGTCTACTCCGATCCACTGCCGTGATCATGCTCGGATGATACCGAGAGAAACGTTGGCCACTAGATCGAATTGTATTTTTTATTTGTTCATGTACTGTGACAAATAAATAAATATTAAGCAATATCCCCGAAATTGACTCTCCTGATGAGTAATATCGGCGCAATACTCGCCAGTTGTAGTAGCAGAGAGAAAGCTATTGTTAGAAAAATAGAGAAGACTATTTACAAGTTGAATTGCAGCTGATGCAGCAATATCTTTCAATAAAACTTGTTTGAAAGAGGGTCTCCTTCCAAAATAATAAATAATAATAATAATAATAAATAAAAAATAATAATAATAATAATAATAATAATATTATTATTATTATTATTATTATTTTTTTATATTATTATTATTATTATTTTATTATTATTATTATTATTTTTTTTTGTTTTCTGTCAGTAGGGTATTTTATGTCAAATCTCTTGCAAGGGTGAAAGGCCTTTTGAGCCCCATAATAATTTTATTGAATCCCATTATTTTAGTACAAATTTGCTTTCTTTTGTGCAGGTATGCATTAAATCATCCATCAGTTGGTTATTGCCAAGGCATGAGTGACCTTGCATCTCCTCTGCTTGTTACAATGCGTGATGAAGCCCAGGCTTATGTTTGCTTTTGTGCCTTAATGGCACGCGTTCACTCAAACTTTCACATCGATGGCGATGCAATGACCCTGAAGTTTCAGCACCTCACTGAAGCTCTTATTTTTTATGACTTGGAATACTTTACTTATCTCCAGCTTCATCAGGTGAGATTTATGAGTACTGGAAGAAAGTCTAAAGAATTTGTGAAACCTTAGATATATGTTTAATGAGCAGAGTGTACTTTAAGATACCTATAATTCTAGGATTATTTATATTGCATTTACTGTATATAGTACTCGTAACGTGTGATCTCACATATCGTGTGACCTCCAAATTTTCACCATTAAGAAATTATTTTATCATGTGTTTTGTGTATCATGCGAGTTCCTTTCTTGAGAGACCAAGTTTCAATAGAGTAACCTCTTTTCCTCCATCTCTTTATCTATCCCATCTTCTAGTTAATTAAGTTAAAAAAGTAAAAGGGAATGATAAAAGTACGTATGTATTGTTAGTAACTTTATACTCTATGCGTAAACACATACAGTCATAAACAACTGAACGAGAAACAGCTGTTTTGCTATTAACAACTGAATCTGATAGCAACAGCTGTTTTGCTTGCATTTCAGCCATTGTATGTTAATAAAACATTACTGTAGTTATGTTACAAATGGTGTTAAGTAGAGTATCACTGATATATTTTTACATTATACCCTTATGTATTTGCTATGGAGGAAAGATTGGCAAGGAAATATAGTACTGCTAAATTTTAGCTGCTAGTTGTAGCTGAAGCTGAAAAAACATGTTCAAGCTGCTAATGACTATATTATTGTGGACTGGCAACACGGATGAAACTCCATAAACTCTGTAAACTTCGAAGTGCCATCAAACGCAACTGTAAATAAAATTGGAGAGAAAAGTGTTTTAATCAAAACTACTGGGCACATCAGAAAACATTTTATTGTTGTTTTCATGCTGATGAATACATAAATACATATTGTGATGAAATCAAGTGAAAATATTGAACAGAATCTGTTGATTTTTTTACCATCTATTAATGAAAAAATTAACAATTTAGTATACAATGAGACTCAAAACACTTCGCATTATGAGAAATAATCTTGTCCCTTATAAATTGAGTACTCTCTAGAGATTCATTTATGCTAACTAGAATCAAGAAAACCGCTCTGAATTGAGTTAAATACGGTGAAATAAACTTACCTCATAATCATCCTCAGCTGATTTCCAAACCAAAACATTGATTGCTATGTTTGTATTTTATAATACAATACGTAGTAATATGAGAATACATACAATATTATTAGATACAGTGAAATAAGGCATAACTTTTGAAAGGATCCATGGAAAAGATGTATATTCGTTATGTTTTTATTTTATAGTATGACACTAAAATGTGAATACGTATTACATATGCTGACTTTATATCTCATGTATGCATGTTTGATGCGATCCCCTTAAAATTAGCTTCAAAATTAGGTCTTCAAAAGTCAAATGATATGCAAGTATATACAGTATGCTCAAAATAGTATAACAGCTACGTGTATTATCCTTTGAATTATTTAAGGTATTATATAAGTATGTTATGTAGACATTTTGATATGCAACATATACAAATATTGTATTATGCAGTTTCATCAAGGGATTTTGCAAGTAGTAGGTGGCTTTTGCAGTATGCTGGGTACTCTCGAATCATTCATGAAGAAATACAAGCTGTAAAAAGAAACTGGGAAGTTACAGTACAATTTCTTTAGCTAGAGTGGCATAATTATTTGTAGTACTGTGGAATTGTTCTCAGCCTTGACCAGCCTGTGAGAGTAGTCAGCTTAAACTCTATTGAAACTTGATTGTAATAGTATGTGCCTTTTTACAGAAGAACTCTGTAGCCATATGTAAAGATATTTGTATATGAAGTGAATCAGTATTGCTTACATAGTGTCATAGTGTCAAGCATACACTTTTTTATGGTAGTTAGTGCACCTGTCAGTATATTTAGTGTGTCATGTAGGTATTGAAACCCATTCATGTTGTATCATTCGGATAAGAGTTGGATGTCATCTTCAAGTTGAAAATATTATTTGCAGGCTGAAGATCTCCTATTTTGTTACCGTTGGCTACTGTTGGAATTGAAGAGAGAATTTGCCTTTGATGATGCCCTTCACATGCTTGAAGTTTTATGGAGCTCACTTCCTCCAGATCCTCCTCAAGAATCGTTGCCTTTGTTTGAGGTAATGTTGTTATTCTTACTTATGGCTTTTTCATTATGTAAAATTTGTTCATGAAACTTAACTGTCAGATATATATATAGCTGTATTTTCCGAAGTCCGACAGAATTTTGAAAAACTTACGACACACGTAGTGGGAGTCAGGTGGTTAGTACCCATTCCCGCCACTGGGAGGCGGGTATCAGGAACCATTCCCATTTTCTATTCATTTTTTTTCTGTTGCCGGTACTGTAAACACCTGTTTTCAGTACCTCCGTCTTAGGATTTTGAAACTTCATTGCCGCTAAGTATATCCTAATTGTCTTTTGATTTATTTACTTGGATTTGTGGCTAGGCATACGCTATCATAAATTGATTTGAATTTGATTCATTTTTGCATAAGATATCTGAATCTAGTTAGGCTAGTTTCAGAGGGTGTTGTCTGCAAAGATAGGGTGTGGCTACCGAAAGCTTCGGTAGATCCGCACTTGGTATGCACAAGGGGTACGGGTCTTGCTTCTTTGTTGAGATATGTCATGTAATGAGTGTGAGACTTTGTCTGATTCCGTAAGGAAGACGTATGATTCGTATGTACACAAATTAGAGCGTGATTGAATCAGGTGGTCTTCCTCATAGACTACATCAGTAAACAAAAGTCAGGGTAGTGAACCTGCTAACCTTCCTGTAGACTTTATTTTGCCTAACCCTGTAGTATGGCCTATGGGCTATGAGCTTATGTCTGCGAGAGGTAATGCCCTTTATGTTATTATAGATTTCATCTGTATATTGGAATCTAAAGTGCTCGCTCTCCAATCATTGTTGTGAAGTGTAGTGCCCCTAGTGTTATGGAGGGGGCGTCAGATCGGCCCCATTTCGCCTCTCTAGGCCTGGACCTCTGTCGGACTCCCAGGAACACAGGGAGTGGGCAAGTCGAAAGCTGAAGGAGGGTTACGGGGACTCCCCACCGATCTGGTGTCCCTTCGGCAGACCTGAAGACACTTCCAGGCTGCCAAAGTGCGTGCACGTACACGAATCCTGAAGGATTGCTTCTCGTCCTCCGAAGCGTCCTCCCCGCGCAGGGGTTGGAGCTTTCGGAAGGACTCGAGCCCTCTAAATAGAAGCTTTATGGAAGAGGACGCTTCACGTCCTCTCTCTCTCTCTCGTCATGCGTTGCAGTGAGAAGTAAGAAAGCGAACGTCGCCTGAACATGTGTACGTCTTTCCACCGAGAAATAGGAAAAAGAAGTCATTGTAGCAGGACGCTTTTGAGCGCGGACGTCCGAGCTTTGTTACTGTGAGAAGTAAGAAGGCGTCCCCTCGCCCCTCGTATTCTCACACGATCAGCCCTTCTCCTGAGACTGCTTCGTGCAGTTGGATTTCTCTCCGAGATGTCTCTCGCTCTTCCCTGAAGGCAGTTTCTCTCGCTTGTTTTGACGCCTGTCAGGAGCGTGACGCTTTTCTGTACGCTTCTGTTGACGCTCGGCTTGAATTGGACGCTCGGCTTGAACTGGACGCTCGGATGGACGCCAGGCGCGCGCCAGTGGACGCCAGGAGCGCACCAGCGCACGCCAGGAGCGCACCAGCGCACGCCAGGCGTGACGCCTGGCTGAACGTTTCTGTTGAACTCTTCAAACTCTCCTCGCCTTCAAGAGGCGCACCGTGTTTCTTTGATTAAGCTAGCTTCTACTTCTGTACCTGTTCATGCTTCGGAGTTTTTTGAAAAGACTCTCGCTACTGCTTTGCCTTCGTCTTCGCAACACGCTCTTGTTTAAGATTTGGGCCTAAAGGACTTTTACCTCTACCTTCGGTAATAGTGCTTTTCGTAAAGTCCAGGATTGGATGGAGTTAAGGAAAGCTCAAGGGAAGATCTCTTTTGCTCTACCGCCGTCAAGACTTTGCGGTAAGGCAGGTATGTGGTATGTAGAAGCTCGACGTCCGGCACGTCATGACGCTCGACAGAGCACTTGCCAAGGCGCCCTACACGTCAAGACATTCAGTAGGATTCTTGCAAGGACACTCATCAAGAGGACGCTCTTCAGGACGCTCCACGGGACGCGCCTTCGGCTCCTTAGAATGCTCTACAGAAGCTTCTTTTACCGGAAATGAATACGCCTTCTGTAAGACTTTTCCTGACAACTTTAATAGAATCCATGGCTTGATGAACTTCAGGAAAGCGCAAGACAGGACTTCCTTTGCCATACTGCCAATAAATTTAAGAGTTAGCCGGCATTCGACATCGGGGTCCTACCTGCCTTAAGCCCAGTCTCTTAACAGGAATCTTGCCCCTTCCTCGATTGATACGGGAATGGGGAAAATTATATGCTCGACTTCCTGGATTACGTTTTGTCAATTCAGTGACTTTCCCCCATTGACAAGATACTATCGTTTTGTCAAGTAAGTGGATATCCCCTCATTGACAAAATAACTCTTTGTCCCGTAAATGGTTAGTTCTCATTGACAAAGATCTCAATAACATTATATTGCGTAAGCGGATAAGCTCTTATTGACAAGATTCGGAAGAGCTCTCATTCATCAATCGCAGACTCATACAAGAAAAAGAATTGTAGACTACGTCCATGAACGCTTATGTCCAATAACATAAGAAGCTTGAGCTGTCCGCTTCTGTTCTTGGTTCTCACTTGAAGATCCCCTTTGGCTAATTCTATCTCGTTCTCTTGCCGAAGAGAACGAAGGCAGTCGATTTCCATTCTCTGTCTCCCTCGTCGAGGAAAGAATGTAGTAGAGAATTAGCTGTCCAAGGGACTACAATACTCTACGTTTTGTTCATGAAACTTGCCTGTCAGATATGTATATAGCTGTATCTCTGAATTCAGCTACTATATATATATGTCTGCCAGGTAAGTATGAACAAACTTTATTGTATCATAACAATATCATATTTTGCCTTTGCGTTATATTAGTACTGTTCGGTTCAAGTCATATACGCATACTGTAGTTACCTCTTCGGATGGCAACCGAGAGGACTATTATTTTAAGTGCATTTAATCAGTACTCCCTGCAACCTTCCAGGAGTTTCCAATTTATCTTTTACCTATTTATGGTAGTGTTATGACAACACAAATGCAGCTCTGTATTTAGCGATTTCTGTTTCGCTTAAATGTACCAGCTTGAGAGTCTCTTTCTGCTCAAATAATAACAGACCTATTCCTTCGTAGAATAGAGTAGCTGGCAACCCAGGCATAAGAGTAAGAGACGACGAACGTAAGCTGCTGTCACTGTACTCCAACCGAGCCAGTACCAGCTAGTTCGCTGTCATGTGCGGTTGGTTACGTCTCTCTCTTCTGCAGGATTGACTGACTAACCGTATCTCTGCGCGGGCGGTTACGTCTCTCTCTTCTGCGTCATTGACTGACTAACTGTATCTCTGGCCTACAATCACGGACTATAGCCTAAGATTGAGGGGAATTCCAACATGCATGAATAAACTTTGCCTTCGTTTTGCGAAACTATGTTCAACAGAGATATCTACTTCTTTCGGTGCTCGTTACCGCACTGTGATAGGACTCTTTACGAGTCTACCGCGACATTGCACTATTATATGCTCTCCTGCTTAGGCAAAGCGCAGCCTTATTAGGGAAGTAAGCATGCTCGGTGAGGTAATGGATGAGCCTGCTGGGGACCATTTCCTTCCTGAAGAAGTTTGTTTCCCTGAATAGACTGCAATTCAGACCTCTACAGTTTTTTCCTACCGGAAAACTGAAATATTATCCAAGATCTAGAAATGATTCTGAACATCTCTCAGTGCTTCAAGTTTCACCTGAGGTGATAGCAAGAAGGTGCCAGGCATCTGGAGAGGGTTTCAGATGTCCTGGCACATAATCTGAAAGAATTGGAAGCAATTCGGTCGTCCCTCCAGTCCCTCGAAGAACGAGTTTTTGGAACCAGTGGTCCAGATCAACTCGGACAATTCCACAGCTCTCTCATATCTCAAGAAGTATCATCTCTCTGTCCCTGTTCGAGTTAACGAGAAAGAGTCTATTATGACAACAGGCATAGAACGTAACGATCCTCAAGAGGTTCGTTACAGGATTGCACAACGTCCGTACGAATCTTCTTAATCGACGGCAGCAACTACTGACTTCCGAGTGAAATCTTTAATTAGAAGTATGTTGAGAGTTGTGGAGACTTTAGGGACGTCCTTTCATACATCTCTTCGCTATGTTGAGGACGAAGAGGCTTCATCTACTCTGCTCCCTTTTTCTCGATCCGGGAGCAGTAGCATTACACGCCATCCTATGGTATTGAACGGGGTGGATGTTTAGTCTCTTTTTCCCCTTTTTCAAACTCTTAGGAAATGTAATAAGATGATTTATGACGTCACAGGGAGCGAGAATGACGCTGATCGCCCCATGTTGGCCTTCAAGATGCTGGATTCACAGAGGTCACGTCCGTCCTAGAACACTTTCCAAGGACCTTTTCCGAGAGAGTCGGTCTATTCTAACAGCCTCACTTCGAAAGGTACCTCTAAACCTCTCCGCTCTGAGTCTGACTACGTTCAGACTGTCGAGAAGTTGACCGGAATAAGAGGATTTTCAAGACTAATGCCTAGTGTCATTGCCAAGGCAAAGAATGCTGCCTTTCTTGTGGGGTACCAATCGGAGTGGGCCGTTTCTGGAGATAGTGCAGGAAGAATGGCTTTTCCTCCACCTCGACCTCTGTAAATTACATTACCGTCTTCCCTTTCCGTCTGAAGAATGGGATAAGCTGGCAGTCACAATTATTAAAGAATACGCAAATATGTTGTGGACGGCCTTTGGGCTCAGAAATTTGCATCTGTCAAACAACAAAGCCCTTCACGATCTTTGAGGTCTGTGGAATCTCGAAACTGTCCAGATTGAAGCTTTCGGTATGGAACTTAGACGTAGTCTGAAGTTCTTGATGTCAAAGCATTTCGAACCTCTCCTTTCTGTAAACTTAATGCACGTGACCAGAAAGGCTAATTTTCTAACCACTCTAGCTACGACAAAGAGGGTTAGTGAGGTTTTAAGCCATCGTCAGACGTTTTGGCTTTAGAGAACACAATGTGGTGTGTTCTCTAAGCCTTCCGTTGTGGCCTAAGAATGGAAACCCGTCTAGTCCTTGGGCCAGGAGCTTGGAATCAAGGGATGGCACAAGTTATTGGGCAAGAGCCAGAGAGAGTCTTGTGCCCTGTCGGGTCTCTCGAGTTTTATCTACATAAAACTAAAGAAAGTCGAAGTCCTTCGGACAATCTGCAGTGTTCCGAAAAAGACCAGACTTGCCCATATCAAAGAACACCCTGGCTTTATTGTTAAGGAGTTCTTTCAAAGAGGCTCTTTCGTTGTGTTTGCACAAAGATTTGAAAACTTTTGATCTGAATGCTCACGAGGTGAGGGCGCGGTCTCGGAAGCATTTCAACTGAACATGGCACTCGGTTACATCCTGAGTACCGCGTTTTAGCGAAGCAACTCTGTGTTTGCTTCACACTCCCTGAGGGATGTGAAGACGTCATATGAGATCTGCTGCTCGCTAGGGCCATTCGTGTCCGCAGACACAATCTTGGGGGCAAGAAGTACCACTCATCCTATCCTGTAGAAAATGGTTAGGAAGAGCTCTTAATTTTAGTTGTTGAGTCGCCGCCAATGGCGGACTTCTTAACTTTTAAGCCTTAGTTAAAACACCTTAACTTTGGCTAGGGGTCAGGTGGTGATATTTATTTTACTTCTTAGCCCTCATGGTATGGTCAATATGGTCTAGTCACATTGTGGTCACGCCCCCGTTGACAGATCATCTAGAGCACACCAGCTGGCAACTCTAGTAAAGCAGAAGCAGACTTGGGTGACAGTAATCACGAAGCCAGCTATGCTAACAGGTGGAACCAAGATGTAAATCATCTGCATGCAATTTGTTTCCCAAAATCCTTCTATTCTGTCCCTTCCCACCTCCAACGGTGGGATTCAGCTGTATATATTGACAGGTAAGTTTCATGAACAAAATGATATTGTTATGATACAATAAAGTTTGTTCATACTTACCTGGCAGATATACATATAGCTGTATTTTCCGAAGTCCGATAGAATTTAAAAAAACTTACGAAACATGTAGTGGGAGTCAGGTGGTTAGTACCCATTCCCGCCGCTGGGAGGCGGGTATCAGGAACCATTCCCATTTTCTATTCATATTTTTATTCCCACTGTCCCCTGAGGGGAGGTGGGTGGGTACTTGATTATATATATCTGCCAGGTAAGTATGAACAAACTTTATTGTATCATAACAATATCATATTGTCAAACATTTTGTAATTGCCAATGGCCATGTTGTTTACTCCCATCAGATATGTACATTTTGACCTCATGTCTTCCAAGTTGCATCCCACCCCAGTGCTGGCACAGGCTCCTGCTCTTGGAGCAGCTGTTACATCTCATACAAAAGTTGACTTCTATTTCCATAAACCTGAATAATATATGAGATGATGAACAGGGTGGTTTAAGAAATGAAATTACTTATTAGAAGTTAATTAATTATTGTTATATGGTAACAAGTGTCAGGCTGCCATTGCTAACACCGTCACAATGGAAGAATTATTAAGAAATTTTTTCTGTTACTGTATTGTGATACTCTGCAGCTTCAGTGACAGGTTTAGTGTTATGCTCGTCTTGTATTAATTGATTCAAAGGAGCAGATGCAGAGTAAGGAGATGGGTACGTGTGATAAGTCCTAACCTTGCCTAGAATACTGTTTTCTGACCTAACCAGACCTTATCTTTCTAACCTAACTTATAAATGTATTACAATACTTTCTTGTTTGGTTTAGACTCAGAATGATACTTGCAGGAAGTCAACAAATGAAAGAGTAAAAACAGATTGGCAATACCAGAAATTTATTACTCATTACTAGAACTGACAGTGACCAACCTGATGATCACTTTTGGAAGAATACTGTTTGCAAACATCCTGATGAGAATGATACCAGCTATGACTTCTTGGCTACTTGCCCAAAGGAATTAAAGTGCCGGCACTAATTAGAGTAGTATCGAACTTACTCCAGAGGAAGCAATCATCTTAGTTATTTGAGATTCATGGACTAGATGCTGAAGAAACTTCCAGCATTTCAAGAAGATTCTTTGAGAATCACCTCAACTTCTTAACTGGGAACACTCCCCTTGGTCTTGAAAACCATATTAAATCTCTATCAGAACCATTGAAAGAGGCCAGAAGACGACTTTGATATCCTTTCTACCGCAATTGCAGCAGGCGAGGTATTTACTCTTTTTATACTTTAGGGAGGTCAGACTGGGTTGAGTAGGTTTGTTATTTACCAGCTCAGACATTTAAGTTATAAATCTTGAGTGACAGCTGTAGTGAAAACTTTTCATACCAAAAATACCTTTTTAATGGAAAAGGCTATAAACACTAATTGTAGCTGGAAAATCATAACCTTAAGAATTTTAGTTATTCAGTTACATTTCAATATAATATTTATGTTGAATAGGATAGTACAGCATGGAAGTAAATGCCTTCTCTAGCTCTAGATTAAAGAAAAGAAGAGTTGGTCCTGATCTTAACGGACATGACAGACCTGCCTGCGAAAAAAGAGGTTACAAGAATCAGGGAATGCAGAAGCACGAGGATAATTCCAAAGACTTAAAAGGAAAAAGAGAGTCACAGAAATGACCAGTATGGGTCAAATTATTTAACAAGATAACAGGGAATTGGTATCATATACACTTGAGCCTGTTGTGGTGCAGGTACCAGCATATAATTCTTAACCCATTGCTAAAAAATAAAGTACCAGGCATTCAATCCTGATCATTCTTATTGTTTCAGATCCGATTAAAGCTTTTTTGAAAATAACCTTCCAGCTTATGAAAGGATATCAAAGTTTTGATGTTTCATTATCCTGTATTCAAATGTTGGATATCAGCTGCACAGCTCATGACCCCTTCAATTTTAGATTTTGGTCTTTTATTTGAGCTAGTAAAAGTGGAATAAGAATAAGAATTCCATGTAAAGGAGTAGTATTCATTGGCAGTAATTCTTCTTGGTTGCTATTGTATAACCTGTTAACCGTTTAAGATTTTGATGACACCAAATGACATCTCATCCAATGACCTTATCTAACAAGAATTTTATAAGCAAAATCTGTAGTACTATTTATAATTGGTCACTGTGTAACTTGCCCTAGACAAATTTAGTAACTCACCAGAATCTCACGGGGTTAAAATGGTTTGACATTGTCATCTTATTGTAAACAGTTATGTATTTAGTGAAAGGCTTCTTGTTTTCTAGTTAAGAAGCATTAAAACTGATTTTAAAATTTTAGCTGATTTGTTCATTTTAATTGGTAGCAATCGACTGGTGTGTGCTTTAGGAGTTATTTTTCTTATTTGTTATCCATTGTAGAGTGATTTCTTGGGGGCCTACTTTTATGTATACATTTTCAGCTTGTTAATGTGTTGTCTGATTTAGGGTAAATACTTTTGTATGATTTTATTTTATCTGACTTATAAATCTGTCATGGAAAAACTTGACTTGAGTTTTTACTGTATTTTTAGTTTCCTGAGGAATGAAAGAAGTTAGTAAAGGGACATTTTTGCTTGTACAACTCATTACAGAATAAGGAAAATTCTCAAAAATTAGTTCCATGTATTTTTATGGGGCTCTGTTTGATATTAAAAGTTTGTTGTTTACCTCCACTATTGTTACAGAAATCTCCCATAGTATGTATATATAAATCGCAGTTGAAAGATTATTGATATGTTTAAAATTTGTGCAACAGTCACATTGTCTGCCAATCATCAGTAG
>NC_061101.1:15336375-15362787 GCF_015104395.2 Macrobrachium nipponense | reverse complement strand
GGTTCGGAGGACACCAGGTGTTCGTAGAAACCCATCGAAGAGGTATGGCACACTTGAAAAAGACTTAGGAATAGTTGCCTTTGAAAAGAGAGAAGTGTGAAGTGTATACATTTATTTATTAACATTAATTAATTGTGTGGTGGGAAATATAATGGATATGTCTCTTTTTTTCAGATGGGTCCCTTGTCATTATTCTAGAGACGGGATTCTCTAAAGAATTGACTATCGAAATGTAGTGGTTGACAATTTGAGAGTTTTGGGTGATTACTTAGACTAATTCAGGATAGTAGAATGATAATTTACAGTTCTTTTGTGGGTCAAACTTAGTTCTTAACATGAACTTTTTTAGTCACTTTGTTCCATTTTATGTTCATCTAGTTTGGGAAATATATAGCATATTTTTGTATTCACGTGAATTCATTAGCCTAGTTTGATGTTGCTTGCAGAGAGAGACTGCCAGCTACTGAAAGGTAAGAGTTGCCCCTTGTCTAGTTTGATTAAGGGTTATAGTTTGGTGGCAGCGTCTAAAAAGCTTTTTATACATTTTAGAGGAAAAGGGTTATAATTATGTCAAAGGCAACTCGAGGTTTTCTTTGCTGATTCAAGAGTTTTGTGTTTGGGGCGTTGAGTCTCTCTCTCCGCATCTCAGACAGTTTAGCTGATTTGTGATTCATGTAAAATAGTGTTCCGAAGTTATGGGAAAAAAGTTTAATTTTTGGCATATTTAAGTGTTTATTGGGTGTGATGAATGAGTTACGCATATGTGCAATGCGTATGCAAGTTTGGGTTCCGGTCATATGAAGATGTGAGTGTAATTTTATTGCTTCCTTTTTTTCTCTCTCTTTTTTTTTGTTCTCTTTTAATTGGTAATGAATTTGCTCAAAATGTATTATTGTTTTGATGTCTCTCGAGATTTGATGGACATTGGGGAGATTTTGTAATAACATGAGCGAGGTGTTTTTGGTTATTGTGAGTTACGCCCTAGAGAAAGAAAGAGGCGAGGGTCTGAGTGAGTGAGAGAGAGGGTGGTTGGTTGCTAGGCGCTTGGAAGTGCGAGAGAGAGAGGTGGTTTGCTGAGTCAAGCGCTTTTGCATTTTTTTTTATCTCCTCCCTGTTTTTTTTTGTTTTTGTTATTTCGGTGTGACCTTGTTCTGCAAACAGCTGTTTGTGGGATGATTTACTGGTCGCGGTGCATTTTTTTTTCTATTATCTTTTATTGGGGGACGTTTGTATTAATTTTTCTGGATTGGGTTTTGTGTATATAAATACATTAATATTATCGAGGTCGGGAAATGTCATAAAACACAAAAGCTTTCATAAAGATAGGAAAATGGCGGACGCAAAGGGTACGATGACTTTGGTTCATCATGTCACGAACATTAGTGCGTGTGTAAGTCCATTTAGGGGAATTGTAGATGGAGGCACTTTCACAACCGGTGCAAATCTTTATTGAAGGTGTGAATAATTCTTTAAGCGCAAAAAACATAACGGATGATGTAGAGGCATTTAGAGAGGCAAAAGCTTTGTTAGATTTCAATAAGGGTGATCTCTCCCATCGTTGTAGGAGTCTCCAATTTGCAAAATGTCGTACCTGGGCTGATTTGCAAGCATTTTTAAAAGCAGCTTATGGTTCAAAGGAACACAGGGATATGGTGAGGGACCTCAGGGGGCTATATAATATATGGAAAGGCACAAATAGCCTCGTAGAACATAATTAAAAACTTTTTGATTCAGCGGCAGAATGGGTAGGAAAATTTAAAACATCTGAATGGGTTACAGGGGGTAGTGTCTCACTTGACAATTTACATAAACTGATCCATTTTTCGATGCTCTTGCACGATGTACCGGATGCAATAGTGGATAGTTTTGATGAAAAGATTGAACCTACATCAGACGAAGAATTAATTTATGCCCAAATTAGTAAAACATATGTCTAAATGTCCCTCTGTAGATAGTACATTTTTCAATGGGACAGGCCCGGGAAATAGGGTGCCAAGAGACACAGAATTTTCTTCTCCCCGTTTATGTGCAAAAGTTGAATATAACAAAAGATCGATCGATCTAAAGCAACAGCAGTTGCATTGCTTCAATTGTGATAAACCAGGGCATCCAAAGAAAATGTGTAGAGTCAAATATTGTGGAATGTGTAAGAGTGCTTATCACTATTGGCAATCATGTCCATCTCAGATACGGAAAGATGCGAGGCCTACACCTCAAAGTTCTGGGAGTTATAATGTGAGGACTTCCCAGGCAGGTCATTCCAGAGGGCAAAGGGATCGGCGAAATTTTTGGAAGGCCAATCAACAAAAAGGGTACAGGTGATTAGTACGTGCCATTGTGGTCTCGTGGGGGACGCCCCAGAGCCCAGGCCTATAGTTTACGCAACAGTGGAAGGCGTTGATATCCCAGTATTTATAGATACTGGTACTAGCATGAACTTGATGGATCACAATTTGTATCAATCTATGTTCTCCCATTACCCTTTGAAACCCTCAACGGAGACGGTGTGTGATGTGCAAACCCATAGATTAAATACTCTGGGTTGTGTTCAAATACAGTTTATTACTCCTGTGACAGAATTTTCTTTGGGCTTGGTCATCATGCATGTAGGCGAACAAAACAAAGATTTCAATCCATGCGGAATACCTGGTGTTTTTCTTCCTTATGAGGACGTGATTAGAACTGAGGATTTGGAGATTATTGAGAAAGGGGATGTGTTTGGTGATGCTAATGGTGATGATATTAGGGTTATGGGGAGTGGTAATAATAAAACCCACACTGGTGATATGGGAAATAATTGTGAGGATGCTATGCGGCATATTGGAGTTTATGGTGGTAACAGTTTTGGTGAATGTGACAATGATGTTATGGGTGGTGATACTGATACTAATGTTGGTGTTATTTCTGATACTATCAATGGGGTAGATGTAATGAGAACTAAGGGGGGTGATGTTTATGGGATTGTGGAGAGGGGAGGTACTAACCACAAATATAAAGGTGTTTTATCGGAGGATATTGTGTTAATGCCCGGTTCAAAGACTATGGTAAAAGTCAAATTGAGGGAAGTGAGAAAACCTACGGATGTGTGTGGTATTGAAAATAGCGAGAAGCTAAGAGTGGTTATCAGCATGGCATCGGTGAACAGTGTATTCAAGAATGGGATTAACATGGTTAGAACTATTAAACTGTAATGATACAGTTAGGAGATACCAAAGGAATACATATATATTGGATCTCCAAGATTGGAGTAGTGATAGTGGTTCAGTGGCTATCGTAGAGGGGAAACCTGAGTTTTCAGGGGCAGAAATGCAATCAAGGAAACGAGTATTTAGAGAACATTTAGCTAATACGGAATTATTGAGCATGTTGAAGTAATAAGCGAGCTCTTGGCAGAATTTGGGGATATGGTAGCCTTACAAGGTGATAAATTGGGATTGACTAATGTGTTAGAGCATATGGTAAATTTGGAGAGTGGCACAAAACCTATTTATATTCCTGCATACCGCATACCTTTCAAAATTAGAGAACAGGTAGAGAAAGAGGTCAATAGATTGGAGGAAGAAGGAATCATTAGACCTAGTGTGTCTCCATACAACTTTCCCTTGTTATCAGTGCCTAAGAAGGACGGTTCTGCCCCTGTATGCGTCGATTTTAGACGTTTAAATGAAAAGACAATCCCTGGCCGCTATCCAGTCGCGTGCATACCAGATCTTTTTGTTGAAATCGCAGGACATAATATTTATAGCTCAATTGATTTGGCGCAGGGATTTTTGCAGGTCCCTCTTAGTGAAAGTAGCAAGGAATATACGGCTTTTTCAATGCCCAAAGGACACTATGAATTCACGCGAATGCCGTTTGGTTTATCGGGCAGTCCGATGACTTTTACCAATTTGGTAAACACAGTTTTGCACGGGTTATTGGGTAAAAATGTTTTCGTGTATATGGATGATTATTTTTTTTAATAGCAACGGACAGGATCGAGCAACACCTGGAAGTGCTTGCAGAAGGACTTAGTTGGTTTAGATTAGCGGGGTTGAAAATTAAGCTAAATAAGTGTCCGTTCTTGAAAAAGCAAATCACATATCTAGGCCATGTCATATCTAAGGAAGGGGTTAGAGTGAAAGACGATAAAGTCAAAGCAATAGCGAATTTTCGCACCCCGAGATCAAAGAAGGAGATTCAGTCATTCCTGGGTATCGCCGGTTTCTTCAGGAGGTTTGTGAAAGGGTTCTCTAACAGATGTATTGCGGGAATACGTTCAATTTCAATGGAAGGAACCCCAGTCGGAGAGTTTTCAAAAGCTTAAGGACGCGTTAATGAACCCCCCTGTTTTGAAGTTTCCAGATTTTAGCAAATCTTTCACATTAGTGACCGATGCCAGCCAGGAGGGTATAGGTGCTTGCCTTATGCAAAAGTTTGATGGGAAATTCCATGCCATAGCCTTTTCTAGCAAGAAGTTTAGGACAAAGGGCAGCAATGAGAGATCAATGGCTACCATAGATAAAGAAGCCTTTGCAATAGTGTCGAGCTTGGTTCATTTTGAAATGTTACTGATGGGGAATAAAGTAAAAGTCCTTACAGACCACAAGCCGTTATTAGATCTTTTTAATAAACCCGATTTGTCGCCTAAAAGAGCTCAATGGTTTCTAACTATCAGAGATTTTGATGCATAGCTCAAATATATAGAAGCAAATTAAATCTATATATAATATATATATGTATATATATATATATGTATATATATATATATTATATATTATATATATATATATATATATCTATATTATATATATACATATACATATATATATATATATATATATATATATATATATATAGTGAATAACTTTGATTACGAAGTATATAAAACGTGATGTTATGTATAAATAAAGGTTGCCACGAAGGAAAAAATGAAAAAGCGAGATAGCCAAGTACTTTGGTCCTGTTCGGACCCTTTACTGAGGCAAACCTGATTTTACAGAGAACAACATAGTCAAAAGAAAGCTTAATATACGAACTGACACTACAAAATTAGCAAGCAATAAGGGCGATTTTCACTTTACAGAAGGTAGGAGTCGCCTGAGGGAAGCCACACCTTGAAGGATACACGCAGTAAACAAGTGATTTTCCCAGAAAACAGTACAATTTGAAAAAAACACGGGAGCATATACAATTTAATATCATGAATTTTTACACAAATTTTTCAAAAAAAGTTATTATTAATGAAAAGATGAAAGAAAATATAAATATATATATATATATATATATATATATATATTATATATATATATATATATATATATATATATTTACATATATATATATATCGAGCAAGAGAAAAAAGGGAGAGAAAATATCGAAACACAGAGAGAGAGAGAGAGAAATAATAACTATATACATGTGGGACTAATTTATTAGTTGTTCATTTATTTTAAGGTCCTTCATAAACATCTTACAAATATATGGGTCCAAATGGTACATTCCCAGACTAAGATTTAGGTTGTTTTTATTAGTGATTTTTATAATTGCCGGTTCCAGTAAATTTCTTGAAACATAATCATTAGATCTAGCAATTACCGAGGTATCACCCCAATTAATACAATGAGATTTTTCACTCAGATGGATAAACAGTGCATTTGAAGTCTAGGCTGTTCTAACTGAATACATATGCTGCTTAATCCGTACACATAAATTTTTACTTGACTGACCAACGTAAAACGATGGGCAATCCTTACAAGGAATTTTGTAAATGATGTTGTTATTTGTTACGGGACTATTCTTAATTAGCATATATTTAATGGTATTGTTATAAGAGAACACTACATTAACATTAAACGATTTAAATAGTGATTTTATGGTTTCAAATCCAGAAAAGTAAGGTAAGCTAAGTACATTTTTAGGCATTTCTTTTTCATTAATAGCAACATTATAAAACTTTTTGTGAGCTTTTTGATAACATAAATCAATGAAATGAGGTGGGTAGCAGAGATCGTTTCCTATCTTTTTTATGTATTCTATTTCTTGGTCCAGATGTGGACTCGTGATACGCAAAGCGCGTAGGAACATAGAAGAAAAAATTGAAATTTTAATATTAAGATGGTGGCCAGAATAAAAATGTACATATGTTAAATTATTTGTGGGTTTTCTATAAATACTGAAAATCGCCCTTATTGCTTGCTAATTTTGTAGTGTCAGTTCGTATATTAAGCTTTCTTTTGACTATGTTGTTCTCTGTAAAATCAGTTTGCCTCAGTAAAGGGTCCGAACAGGACCGAAAGTACTTGGCTATCTCGCTTTTTCATTTTTTCCTTCGTGGCAAAAAACCTTTATATATATATATATATATATATATATATATATATTATATATATATATAGTATATATATATATTATATATATATATATGTATGATATATATATGGATTAAATATATATAGACATAGATTATATATATATATATATATATATATATATATATATATATATATATATATATATATATATATATATATATATATATATATATATATATGTATATATATATATATATATATATATATATATATATATATATATATTATATATATATATATGTATATATATATATATATACTATATATATAATATATATATATATATATATATATATATATATATATATATACATATAGCGTGTGTTATGTTACACCTCTAAAACCTTTTACTGTGAATTTGCGTTTCAGCGCTGAATGACCTCATATGCCTAAATTGTGTATATATTCTCTGAATCAAACCCAGAATCGATCCCACGTGCATTCATTAATACATCCAAATATAAACCGCTGCAAATGAAAGATGGTGCTATTAAAAACGTTAGCGCTTTCCTTATAAAATCACACGGGAACATTTGCAAACTACAAATTTGCATGAAGTTTCAGTTGATTGATTAAATGTTCCAATGCAGTGGTTATTAATCTTCTTATGGCCACTCCCCCTCTAAGAACTACTACCATGCACTCTCTAAGCCATCTATCTATCAGTGCGGTGAGCGGTATTTACAAAAGAAAAAAAAGTAAGTAATTGATCTTCTCTTCTGTTTTTAAATTTGTTTTATATATATCTTCCTTAAGAAGATATACACAAAACAAACTCGAATACAGAAGCCAAGAAAAATAGATAAATACAAAGAAAGCTAAATAGCAAACATCTGCACAACGAAGGTGCACTCAGATAATGTGGGGCATCTGCATAAACAGCGCCTACATTAGTTATAAATCAGACTTACATAATAGGATATACTATAACCAGTAGACACGGGAGCAGCCCACGAATGAGTATCATAAAAGAGGACAAAAATATTGCAGAACTCAGAGCCCGAGGGGTTTAAAATCTCCCATCGTCAGCTAAAGAGGGTGCACTGTAGTTATTACTTAAGGTTCTTTGCAGGGTGCCGCCCCTAGCTACGACCCCCATTCGTTTCCTCTACTGTACCTCCTTTCATATTCTTTTTTTCCTTCATCTTCCTTTCGACCCTCTCCTAACAAGTGGTTCATAGTGCAACTGCTGTGAGGTTTTTCTCCGGTTACACCTTTCAGACCTCAATATTATCAATTTCCAGTTAAGTGCTGAATGACCTCATAGGTTCCAGTGCTTGGCCTTTGCCCTAAGTTCTATATTCAATTAAATTCAGGAGATTGATCCTCGAATTTCTATACCACTTACTAAATAGTGTGAACAAGGCATAGAAAACCAAAATAAACTGCTGGTCTTCCAAGATCAAGTCTTCGATTTGTGAAATGGACGTAGTATATTCGCTGAGCTATTTGCATTCGTAACCGCGTATCTATTTTTAACCCCTTTTTTTGCACTTTCTACTACAACCTTAAGCTTTATTTAAGTGTTTTATATTGATGTTGTTGTTTATCTGGCATGATTTACGAAAACTCATAAAACCCTTCAACTTTTCCATGGCTCGTTGGACGACTACCGCGAAACCAGAGGAATTTATTTCTGGTGATAGACATTCATTTCTCGACGTGGTTCGGATCCCAAAATAAGCTGTAGGTCCAGTTGCTAGGTAACCAATCGGTCCTTAGCCAAGTAGAAATATCTAATCCTTCGGGCCAATCCTAGGAGAGATGTTATTCAGCTTAGTGGTCTGGTGAAACTAAGATATACTTAACTTTCTATAAGCTACTTTGAATGCATGTCTTTTATTCTTTTTTATTTTTTTTCTCACACCGTACCGTAGTTTTATGCCTTTTGAAGATACCATGATTTGATTTCATTTCACATGTAAGACGTCATCATTACCATCGCGAAATGTAGATCTGTTCGTAAGGCTGGACGCCAACAAATCAGAGATATTTCTCATCCAGCAAGACACTATGACCAACGTGAGATCTGTTGTATTAGTAAGACTTTGCAGAACTTAGGAGTTTATTGTAGTACTTACTAATTCCCCTTTTGTTCAGCAGCAACTGGTACGTCTGAATCTTTGCAGCAATTGATACAACTGAATCTTTGCAGTAATTAGAACGTCAGAATCTTTGCTACAATTGTTATGTCTCAACCTTTGCATTATCTGGTACGTCTGAATCTTTACAGCAATTGGTACTTTTGAACATTTGAAGCAATTAGTACGTCTGAATCTTTACGACAATTGGCACATCTGAATATTTGCAGCAACTGGTATGTTAGAATCTTTGCAGCATCTAGTATGGTTGCATCTTTGCAACAACTGGTATGACTGAATCTTTGCAGAAAATCATTGCAGCAACTGGTACCTCTGGATCATTGAAGTAATTAGTACGTCTGAATCTTTGTGACAATTGGTACACCTGAATCTCTTCAGTAATTGGTGCGTTTGAATCTTTGCAGCAACCGTTTGAATCTTTGCAGCAAACTCAACGCCGGAAATATTATAAAAGCCATAAACACATGGGCAGTACGAGTAATCAAATACAGCGCAGGAATAGTGGAATGGACGAAGGCAGAACTCCGCAACATAGACCAGAAAACTAGGAAACATATGACAATACACAAAGCACTACACCCAAGAGCAAATACAGACAAACTATACATAACACGAAAGGAAGGAGGGAGAGGACTACTAAGCATAGAGGACTGCGTCAACATCGAGAACAGAGCACTGCAGCAATGTATGAAAACCAGTGAAGACGACTGGCTCAAGAGTGCTTGGGAAGAAGGACTGATAAAGGTAGACGAAGACCCAGAAATATACAGAGAAGAGAATGACAAACAGAACAGAGGACTGGCACAACAAACCAATGCGAAGACTACATGAGACAAACTAAAGAACTGGTCAGCGATGACACATGGCAATGGTTACAGAGGGGAGAGCTCAAGAAGGAAACTGAAGGAATGATAACAGCGGCACAAGATCAGGTCGTAAGAACCAGATATGTTCAAAAAACGATAGATGGAAATAACATCTCTCCCATATGTAGGAAGTGTTATACGAAAAATGAGACTGTAAACCACATAGCAAGCGAATGTCCGGCACCTGTACAGAACCAGTACAAAAAGAGGCATGATTCAGTGGCAAAAGCCCTCCACCATGGAGCCTGTCCAAGAAACACCAGCTACCTTGCAGTAATAAGTGGTTTGTATGTATGGTGCTTTTACGTTGCATGGAACCAGTGGTTATTCAGCTACGGGACCAACGGCTTTACGTGACTTCCGAACCACGTCGAGAGTGAACTTCTATCACCAGAAATACAAATCTCTCACTCCTCAATGGAATGGCCGAAAATTGCACCCTCGACTACCGAGGTGGGACGTCAATACCATACCAACCACGCCACTGAGGCGCAATAAGTGGTACGAGTACCAACCTGAAGGAGTGATAGAAAACGATCAGGCAAAGATCCTCTGGGACTATGGTATCAGAACACATAGGGTGATACGTGCAAATAGACCAGACGTGACGTTGATTGACAAAATCAAGAAGAAAGTATCACTTATTGATGTCGCAATACCATGGGACACCAGAGATGAAGAGAAAGAAAGGGAAAAAATGGATAAGTATCAAGACCTGAAAATAGAAATAAGAAGGATATGGGATATGCCAGTGGAAATTGTACCCATCATCATAGGGACACTAGGCACGATCCCAAGATGCCTGTAAAGGAATCTGGAAAAACTAGAGGCTGAAGTAGCTCCAGGACTCATGCAGAAGAGTGTGATCCTTGAAACGGCGCACATAGTAAGAAGAGTGATGGACTCCTAAGGAGGCAGGATGCAACCCGGAACCCCTCACTATAAATACCACCCAGTCGAATTGGAAGGACTGTGATAAACAGAAAATAATAATAATAAAATAATAATAAATAATAATAATAATGAATAATAATAATAACTAATAATAATAATAACTAATAAATATAAACGAAGTATTCGCTGTTCACTGGCTCAACATCAATTCTTTAGAAAAATTTATATATTCTTTAAATTTTCAAGTAATCAATCAAGACTTCGAAGAGATTGGCTGCTGAATCAAAGCAACTGGCACGAATTTAGGCCTATTTCAGGTCAAATATCTATCGAATGTGTGTAGGGTGAAAGTAAACTCGTCTATGGCGTTAAAAATAGGCCTACTGTATAATGCACCAGTGACCCCACTCTTATATCTGACTTCATACTGTCATTGCTGTTTTACGGAGGAAATAACGTGGGCAGTCGAGAAATAAATGGTTGTATATTTAAGGTATCTTAGATTTATTTACTTGTAGAGACATTTTCGGCTAACTACGTTAGGAGCCGCTCGTCTTTCACCTCCCTGTAGATGTGCATATAGCTACTACGTAGCGTCCATACATAGGAAAGTCGTTCGGCATAGGCGTAACTGAAGGGGGTAGGTGGCATGTGCCACCCCATTTAAAACTGGTGCCCCTCCATTATGAGTTCAAGAAGCTTGTAGTAAAAGACTTAGCCTAATTTTCCTATTATTATTATTATTATTATTATTATTATTATTATTATTATTATTATTATTATTATCATCAAAGTTTTAAACATCAAGCAGTTTGGCTGTTTTTTTTATATGAAGATAAGTCGACCTTTACTACATTAACTGGAAGAAGTAAATCAACTTTCTTTTATATAGAAACGTGATTCACAAATTGATAGGTTTAAATATTTTAAAACAACCTTAATATCTTTATATATGGCTTAAAAAAAGATTGAGTATTTCATATATATATATATATATATATATATATATATATATATATATATATATATATATATATATATATATATATATATATATATGTGTGTGTGTGTGTGTGTGTGTGTGTGTGTGTATACATATCATATATAGTTTTATGTATATTATAAAAGTAAAATAAAAGAGGGATTACAAAAAAAGGATTATTAAAAACTAGAAACGATTTTATCCAGACAAAATAAAAAGGTTAAAAGCGCACCAAGAAATCATAATGAAAAAGTCTACAACACACTGCATCATAATGTCGTGTTTAGCCCCGAGTCCGTCTGGCTTTGTACGAATCCCTCAAGTTCCCAACAATTTTCCTCTCTCTATCCAAACCGTTAGTCTGTTACCAGACGCGCTGTAGCCAGAGGTTGTCGCGGTTTGGGACAAGCGAACCACACTTTGTATTTTGTTCTCCATCGACTCGGTGGTACTTCATTGCAAGAACGCTTTTAATTAGAGAGATTTTGAGCGCTATCATAAATTGAAAGCACTCACATTCTTTCCCACGCACGCCTCAGTGCTCAAGAAGTGTTTGGTGTGATTCGCGGGATCTTTTGTTTCTTTGAGAAAGACCTGATCAAATTACAAAATCAGAGACGAGTTTCAAAATCGAAATTGTTTCCTCATTTGCACATCTAATGGAGGCGAGTCAGTTTCCTCCTTTTTAAGTACACACTGACAATTCAAATCCTTTATTCCAGAAAGTTTTTTTTTTTATCTATAAGACTCTTTATGGAAATACAAGGACTTATAAAGTCTGCTTTCTTACTAAGTATATTATGTATCAGTATGATTAAAATACCTCTCCACTGAAATTCTTTGCATATGTCAACACTCAAGCTGTGTTTGCGGATTAATTGTAAAAAGTCTTATTGAAAAATCCAACTGCAAGTATTTACTTTTTACTTGTAGAATAATGAATTTAGGCCAAAGGCCAGCGCTGGGATCTATGAGGACATTCAGCGCTGAAGGGGAAGTTGACAGTAAAAAGGTTTGAAAGGTGTAACAGGAGGAAAACTTCTCAGTTACGCTATAAACAATTGCTAGGAGAGGGTGGATAGAAAGATGGAAGAAAGAGAATATGAATGGAGGTACAGTACAAGGAATAAAAGAGGCTGCAGCTAGGGGCCGATGGAAAGCTGCAACGAACCTAAGTAATGCCTACAGTGCACCGAGTGAGGTGCACTAACAGCACTACCCTCCTACGGGGTCTGTTTGCTTGTGGACGAACTACGGAACATTAATGGACAGTACTTTCTCATGGCGTCACTTTGAAATTCAATGAGCGTGAGCTTTTATGCTGTGTGTATGTCACATCCACGATTTTATCAGGCACTTTACCCTAAACATTACAGTGCCCAAATTGACGATGACCCGCAGTACCAAAAGGGGTCAGTTTTTTCTTCAACTATCTCTAGTAAGTGGCCCCTAATATCAAGAGCAACCCAGTAGGGAGGTACTGCCGTCAGTGCACCTCATGCAGTGTACTGTGGGCATTACTTCAGGTTCTTTGCAATGTCTCTTCTGCCCCTAGCTGCAACATTTTCATTCCTGTTACTGTACCTCCATTCATATTCCCCCTCTTCCGTCTAACTTTTAACCTTCTCTTAACAATTGTTTCAAAGTGCAACTGCTTCGAGGTTTTCCTCCTGTTACACCTTTCAAACCTTCCTACTCTCAATTACCTTCTCAGCTCTGAATGACCTTGTAGGTCCCAGGGTTTGACCTTTGACCAATATTCTATATTCCTTCCTATATCAAAATCAAGGTCGAATGAAATGACAGATCTAGAAGAATTCACGAATGGTCACACGTGTCGCCGTTTCGTCGATAATTAATCGATGCTGGTTTACTAGGCTTTTCCCGTCCATTAGGCGCAATTATAAAGGGTCTTGTTCCCGGTACACTTTCTACTAATAAGAAATTGACGATTCACGCGACTCTTACTCAGAAAGTAAAAGTTAAGTATATCTAAGTACAATCAGACCACTGAGCTGATTAAAAGCTCTCCTAGGAAGGGCCCGAAGGAACAGATCTTTTTATTTACGTAGCTAAGAACAAATTGTTTACTTAGCAACGGGACCTACAGCTTATTGTGGGATCCGAACCACATTATATCGAGAGACGAATTTCTAATCACCAGAAATCAATTCCTCTGATTCCACATTGGCGACAGCCGGGAGCGAACTGCACTCGGCCAACGTGGAACGTATCATAGATAGTTATTTTGTATTAATTTGTAGCTTTGCTGCGGATTTTTTAAAAACTATTTACTGCTGTAGGTGAGCATCTAATTATAGCCCCAATCGGCGTTTTTCAGTCAATTTTATTTTCTGTGGAGTAGCACTGGTGACCCACGAAGTTAACTGAGGCTATTTTATTTTTTTAATAAGACATATGTCTTGGGTTTTTGCGATGGATGACTGGAAATTGTGAAGCCTGAATGTCATTAGTCTGCGTACTGGCGGAGATGTAATGTTATTGATAGTGGTGTTGGTAGTGAGCCTGTGGATGTATCTAAGACCTTAACTGTATTGCCACTGATCTTTCGGTGTTTCTGCAAGTCATCTGTCGGCTCTGATACGTGTTTTGTTTTTACCTGCTTGGTTTGTTTATTCAAAGGCCCTCCCTGCACAAAACTGAAAAATTCACCTGAATGTATAAGAGGAGGATGGAGAAATCAACCTCACTACTGCACCATACAAAGTGGGCAGTATATTTCTTGCTCTAATTGTAGACTGAAACTCGTGCAGAGTTCATCGGTGTAACTGGGCTTTGGGTCACGGCCACCGATAGAGATTGGGTGGTCCGATAGCGACTGAAAGGTATTCATGCGCCCAGTAATATTGCGGGCACTTTGCTTACATTTTTTTCATAAAACTTGTCTGACTATAGGTCAGGTAAGGTGCTTTGGTTATGACCTTAAATAGTCCCGTTTCAGTGCCCAAGACCTTTATGGGGCTTTGGTTTCCTGTGTTAGTGGTTGCCAAACACGATACAGTTTCTCCTTGTACTGTTGATGGTACATTATGCTGTTCATGGAATAAGTACTGTTTTTTTAAGAGATTTTAAAACTTGCCCCTGTATGATTTCCTGGAAATGAATGGTGACTGAATATTGCGCATTTTTTATAATCTCAGCAGCTACAGCAGCGGTCTTACCAATCCTGTTTCCTTTAGCATAATAATGTCTTGGTTGTGACAGTGTTATTTCCTAGAAAGAAGGTATTCATATCTTTTGCAGTTGCTTGTGCTTGCCTACGATAATATTTATGATATATAACTTTGGTTAGTGTGTATCTCAGCTAGCGTTTTCATTATTATGGTTCCTGTGTGTATATGATTCTTCAGATTTCGTCCTTGTGGGCAGAGGCCCGGAATACAGCTTATATTTTTATGCAGTCGTTAGCTATGCGCTGTTCTGAGGGGGACTGGTTCCCTTGAATTGTGGTTAGCAACTGCTGGTAGCGGCTTAGAACCTTCAGGTCCAGAGTCTAATTCTTGTGGCTTTTAATTTCGATGTGGCTTTGGATATGGAAGGAGATCCCAGATCAGGGACATCTTCCCTGAACAAGGGAGAGAGACCTAGACCTGATTATTAGATATACTTAGGGAGTCTCTTATGCCGTGGGTTTGACTATCTTCGGTTGTAAATGCCTGGGTGGGCTCTATGTTGCCGATTTTCCGTGTTTTTCCGATTCTGGGGAGGGGGGGGGGGAGCACCTAAATGTGGTACGACTTGACAAGAAGGTAGACTACGAATAATTATTGATCAGTGCACAAGTTGAATTAGCAGTGGCTAGATCCTATAATTCAGTGAATAGAGCCCATTTATTTGTCAGCATCTATATAATCTTTTTTTTTATAGATATATATCTAACTCTTGTAATCAGGGGGAACTTATTGAAATAGTCAGCATTCAGTATATTCTACCTTAGAACATACGTTGGTAAGTGAAAGGTCAGATACTGAATTTCTACTACTATATTTATTTACTCATTCCATGATACCGATACAATTTCAATCGTGCTTACAGTGTTCCTGCTCAGCGTGAAAGTCTGATAAACTTTTGCATAGCATTTCAGTTTTCAGCAATATTAAAATTTTTTATGTATTAGTGCATGTTTTCTTTAAGTTTCTATGTAGAATAATATTTGCATTAAAGTTCTGTGAATCACAAATTACAAATATTCATCAAAACTACATTTATAGGTCTTTGTGAAATGCTTACAAAAGTTATCTTCAAGAATGCAGCTATCTTTTATGTGAAATAGAAGTCTTTATTTCACTTTTAAGGCAAAATTTAAGTAGAATCTTATTTACAGTAAAACCTGACGACTATGAATAAAGTTGTTGTGTTCCTGTTGGCTTTGTAACCACTTAGAAGTGGAACTACATTTTAAGCAAAATCCTAACATGACCATTTGAATAACACACGTAAATCTATTTTAACATTGTAGAACTATAATAAATAACACACAAAAACCTGTTTTAACAACTATGAAATCTACAATTTTTTGTAGCACTTAACCTTATCAATGTCAAACTCCTCAACATCACACATTTGACAATGAGAATCTAAAGTAAAATTTTCATATTTAATATAGTGTTTTCTTATAAACATTAGACAGGATGTTTCAGATCAATATTATTCCAAATCAAGGGCCAATTACAAAAGGTACAAATTTTGTCGAAATGCTCCCAGAATGAGCCCTTCGTTAAAGAATGGGGAATCTATTTGTTCGAACTAGCATACAACAGCACATAAACAACAGGATGAATAAGAAGAATCATGCGAGAGAACTGTCTTCATGTAATGATTCCAGCAAGCAAGTCAAACACTGTGAATCATTACCATTTTGACATAATTGTTCCCAGCAAAGTGCATCAGCATGAAGGAAGCTTCTTAGACATTTTGGAGAAATCCTTTTAGAAGTCCTCCAATTTGTGAATCAGTCCCATGTTTCACCTTTAGAGAAAACGGATTTTACCGATCAGTTTCGTGTTGTTGATCTGGAGAGAGTATATACTACAAGAAAGAGACTAACTTATCGGAAAAAAAAAAATAATCTATGCACTTTCAAAATTAAGTTTTTGACGTCGTACCAAACTTGCACTGTGAGACTGCAACATCGCCCGTCAGTCCTTTGCGATGAATTCAATCTAGAGATATTTTCTGTATCTGTAGAACGTCCTCATCACTGATGACAAAAATGCTGCAACCACAAGATATTAGAAGAAATTTCAAACGTTTATCACCCGGAATAAGCAAGCTCTCAATCAGGCTGATTCTCTCTCAGAAAGGAACAAAGTCCTAGAGAAATAACCAGGATCTAGAGTCCAAAGAAGAAGGAACAATAATTTTGGGCAAAAATCTCAACAACTAATTTTGGGCAAAATCTCAACAACAAATCAAAAGAATCTTCATTAATATAAAATTAACATATTAACATCAACAAGTAAAAAAAATAGTCTAAAGCTTTCGACCAATCAGGGATCAGTATCCCACCCTAAATTTTCTCGTCAAAATGGTAACGCAATACTCCCTATTGGACTGTTATCGGTTATAATGAATTTTTTAGATACGCACAGCTTTTGAAAGCCAGTTACTTTGTAGGAAAACGCTCTGAAGCCACAGTAAAACAAAAAAGACAAAGTATACATAGCATCGTATCTCTTCAGAATTGGTCAATGAGACTGAAAAACCACAAAAATTACAGTCACATCACAGATATGTTGGAAAGTTTTCCAGAATAATTAAATAAATGATAGATTACATTTAGCTTTGACAATTACAGCAGTCTGATCACAAAATAACCCAGAATGTGCTATACACGAAATTACTTCTGAGTACCTGAAACGACAATTCTTCAATGTGCGAAACGTGATTCATGCACACGTCATATGGCTCTCTTTTCCATCGTGACCTCCAGGGGCACAGATCGGCCTGATGTCCCTTTTTCAAGACACTTTGATTGACAGCAGAGCCACTACTCAACACACACCACATACTATATATATATATATATATATATATATATATAATATAATAATATATATATATGTGTGTGTGTGTGTGTGTGTGTGTGTGTGTGTATATATATATATATATATATATATATATATATATATATATATATATATATATATATATATATATATATATATATATATATATATATATATATATATATATATATATATATATATATATATATACACACACACACACACACACACATATATATATATATATATATATATATATATATATATATATATATATATATATATATATATATATATATCATTGTCGAATGTCAAAGTATCAAGAAAAAATAAAAAAATTGTGCAATGATTAGAGATCTTAAGTTGACTTCAAAATGCTTTAGTTGATTTCAATGTGGCACAACTGCAGGTAACAAGAGATTTCAGTACTACTGCCGTCAGGGTTACAAACTGGATTACTCCATCGCTGGATGGTGACATAGCGTCCCAATATGGGCGGATCTTTGGTGAAGACGATCTCCAGTCCGGGTTTGGGGGGTCCAGGGAAGAATCCGAATTTCTCGTACTCTGAGAAGTTGGCTTCGGTCTTGTTATCGATCCCCACGCGAGCTTCAATGTTGTAGTAATTAAAATAATACCGATTTGTTTGTAAGACGAGTAACATCCTATGAATTGGCCTCACGCTGCGTAAATCGAGCTTAAAGTAAGGGTTGAAGGCGTCTGAGCTTATATAACAGTCATCATAGGGGTCACCAAGATGGATCCCATCTACCATGTTTTCGAGCTTTCTGTTAGAATACCCACTCTTAGGCGGTGCCCCTTCTATGCCCGCCCCGACGGCATAGTCTGTGACCTTCCTCGTGTAGCAGGCGACAGCATCCTGGGTATTCTGCTCTTGATACCCACCCACAACATACATGTCGTAGAGATAGCAAAAGTCAGTAGATGAGGGAATGAGACAACACAGATTGCACCAACTCACTTCTAGACATGATGACAAACACGCGTATTTAGCCAACTTAACAGGAGTCTGCTGTGGTATGAACTTGGATCCAGTTTGTTTTGCAGTCGGCAGCAGCGACTGAGAAATGGACACAAACCGGAAAAGGCCTCCTGATGTAGAAGCCGTCGCACTCACGATGATGACCAGTGATGCAACCAAGGATAAAACCGCCTTCCATTCCATTGTGCGCATGAGTCAGTTACTCTTGCACAGGCAACAGGGGAAAAATGAGGTTTTAAGCGATGTTTAACCTTAGGACCCAAATTTCTCCCGATTTTTCAAAACTTGTTACTATAGAGGTCTCGAGCTCTGGAGTACACGAGGTTTCGGCGGCTAATGGAACGCGCTGCGAATTATCACGAATTTGAATTGGGAAATGGTCGGTTTACCGTCGAATAAGTACTTAGGACCTTGCGTGCTGGTCGCCGTTCAGTAAAAACTTTGTACTTGATTTTTGCACCGTCACTCTAATGAATCTTCTTGGTGTTCATTAATAGCAAATAGAGAAAAAAAAATCATTCGACACTGTCCCACATGGAAATGCGATTCAGATGCATGATTGGAATTCTTGTTAGAAGTACAGGGAAACAGAATGAACTTCCGAATTTAAAAGATTCGAATACCTTACCTGGCATATAGGGTGCGTGACCTTTAAATATAGCAATAAACACTAAGAATAGGTCTAAGTACTCTATAGAAATGTGATATTCACCTGAGATCGGTTTCAGTATTCTGTGGAAACATAATATTCGTTATCGATTTGCTTTATTCTAAAGAAGAATCTACTTGAAGGTCACTACGCTGTCATCTTGATGACTATAAATGACTGATATCAATTTCAATGCTAGATACTTTATACTGTGTCGTGTTTCGAATGTGTCAGGTGTCACAAAGCTTCGCGCAAGAAGAGTTGGGTCGAAAACCCGGAAAGAAGCTTAAAGCATAAACTTGTCTGTTGCGAAATGACAAGGAATCCGAAGTGATCAAGACGCACTTTTGCATCCCTCCTCTTCCCCTGGCGACCAGTTTGGATGAAATTGGCCAGACTATTGATCAACCTACATATTCCATTTTTCATCCCAACTAGTGAAAGTCGCCCATGAAATTGTTCCACACAAAAATGTGGCGTCAGTGCACAGTTTCTAACGACTAGTGCTGCTGGATAAATTCTTGCGTAGTTATAAAACTATCGCACACACACACACACACACACACACACACACACGAGGGTCTCCTAAATCTTGCAGGTATATTACTTTCTCGGTAGCCCTAGTTCGCTTCCAGCTGCCGCCGATGTGGAATCAGAGGAATTGATTTCTGGTGATTAGAAATTCATCTCTCGATATAATGTGGTTCGGATCCCACAATAAGATGTAGGTCCCGTTGCTAAGTAAACAATTTGTTCTTAGCTACGTAAATAAAAAATCTGTTCCTTCGGGCCCTTCCTAGGAGAGCTTTTAATTAGCTCAGTGGTCTGGTTATACTTAGATATACTTAACTTTAACTTTCTGAGTAAGAGGCACGTGAATCGTCAATTTCTTATTAGTAGAAAGTGTATCGGGAACAAGACCTTTTAAAATTGCAAGAAAATGTTTTGCGCCTAATGGACGGGAAAAGCCTAGTAAACCAGCATCGATTAATTATTGACGAAACGGCGACACGTGTGACCATTCGTGAATTCTCCGAGATTCTGTCATTTCATTCGAGCTACGTTAATACTGTGATTCCTTGATTTTGATATAGGAAGGAATATCGAATATTGGTCAAAAGTCAAACCCTGGGACCTACAAGGTCATTCAGAGCTGAGAGGGTAATTGAGAGTAGGAAGGTTTGAAAGGTGTAACAGGAGGAAAACCTCGAAGCAGTTGCACTTTGAAACAATTGTTAAGAGAAGGTTAAAAGTTAGGCGGAAGAGGGGGAATATGAACGGCGGTACAGTAACAGGAATGAAAGGGGTTGCAGCTAGGACCCGAAGGGACATTGCAAAGAACCTGAAGTAATGCCCACAGTACACTGCATGAGGTGCACTGACGGCAGTACCTCCCTACTGGGTTGCTCTTGATATTGGTACTACTAGAGATAGTTGAAGAAAAAACTGACCCCTTTTGGCACTGTGGGTCATCGTCAATTTGGGCACTGTAATGTTGAGGGTAAAGTGCCTGATAAAATCGTGGATGTGACATACACACAGCATAAAAGCTCACGCTCATTGAATTTCAAAGTGACGCCATGAGAAAGTACTGTCCATTAATGCTCCATCGTTTCGTCCACAAGCAAACCGACCCTGTAGGAGGGTAGTGCTGTTAGTGCACCTCACTCGGTGCACTGTAGGCATTACTTTAGGTTCGTTGCAGCTTCCCTTCGGCCCCTAGCTGCAACCTCTTTCATTCCTTGTACTGTACCTCCGTTCATATTCTCTTTCTTCCATCTTTCTATCCACCTTCTCCGAATCACTAAGCACTTCTTGAGCACTGAGGCGTACGTGGGAAAGAATGTGAGTGCTTTCAATTTATGATAGCGCTCAAAACCTCTCTTTAATTAAAAGCGATGGATAACAAAATACAAATTGTGGTTCACTTGTCCCAAACCGCGACAACCTCTGGCTACAGCGCGCCTGGTAACAGACTAACGGTTTGGATAGAGAGAGAAAAATTGTTAGGAACTTAAGGGTTTCGTAAAAAGCCAGACGGACTCGGGGCTAAACACGACATTATGATGCAGTGCGTTGTAGACTTTTTCATTATGATTTCTTGGTGCGCTTTTAACCTTTTATTTTGTCTGGATAAAATTCCTTTCTAGTTTTTTAATAATCCCCTTTTTGTTAATCGCTCTTTTATTTACTTTTATTATATATATAATATATATTTGATAAGTATACACACACACATATATAAATATATATATATATATATATATATATATAAAAACATATATATATATATATATATATATATATATATATATATCTATATATCTATAAATATATATATATATATACATAGATATATAAACGATATATAGATATATATATATATATATATATATATATATATTATATATATATATATGTATATATTTATAATTATAAATAGATATAATATATATATATATATATATATATATATATATATATATAGTATATATATAATATTAAGTTCTTATATATATATATATATATATATATATATATATATATATATATATATCTAAGTCTTATCGCTTGGCGATAGACTTTTTGTGTTCTCCTTACGACTGTCATTCGTAAGTATTTTTGGTTCCTCTCATCTCCTTGGATATCTTAGTAGAGAGGTTCTTTCTTGACTAAAGGAGATGATTCAAACAGGCAATTTGAACAAAGATAACAACTTTATTCTGTAACTCCATACTAGGAGATGCAGCTCGGTCGGAAGACCGATATGTTTGATGGGTTGGCGCGGAACTGCCATTCTAAAGCATCGCGTCGATAGCGGAACATTAGCTATCTAAGCAATTCATATAAAAAACATACGTAGTCCGCCGGCTCGGAAGTTACAAGTTTCCGGCGTAGGTTAACAGGTCAACCGCTTCCCATGGAAGTTGTTGTGCAAGTTATCATAAACATAAAATGTTGACAAAGCTTTGAGCTAGATCAGGCTACTGCAGACAGCGCATAGCATAATCTAGGTTTATATATATATATATATATAAAACGAATACCACAGAAAATGATAGTCAGGAATACAAGCGCTTTCGTCTTTACTAAGACATTGTCAAGGAACGAATGAAATACAGTTGGAGAGAAAGTTATCAAGTAAACAACAAGATCAAGAATACCAGATGATTAATTGTCAAAAGGGTAAAAATTAAAGAGATAATCCAGGATTATCGGATACCACATAGTCACAGACCTAAACATAGGTTTAAGGGGACCGCCTCAGTTGGGGGGGAGGGTATCGAAATATTGCCTGGAGCAATTATGTTTTGCTTCCCATTTATAAGTCACCTAATGGAAAGTTACTACAAAAAGTTTCATAAATTTCTATCCATTCGTTTTTTTTATATTAATTTTTTTCCCGATTTTTACATGCATTGCTTTAAAACCCTAAGGCTTCCTTAGTTTTCAACTAAATTTTAATAACTAAAGCAAGTAATACTCACAAAGAGTTGCTCTATCCAATGAATTGAGAAAGATTAAAAAAAAAATAAATAAAATAAAAAAATTCATTGATATAAAAAAATTATTTTTTTATTTAATTACTTAATTCAAAAATTCATAAAAAATAGAAATTGGAACAATTTGGAAATTCTTCCAATTCTTTCGATGTAGAATTTATCAAGGATTTCAATGGTATTTGAATTTTGAAAATAGGACAACAAATAGAAAAGCCTTAGGGTTTTAAAGCGACCTATATACTGAAAAACATAGTTTTGAGATATCGCGTGTTAAAGTTTGCGTAATGAAATTCTCAGTGAAAACCGCATAGGCATCAATATAAAAATTTACTTAAGCTTGATTTTCTTATTTTAACAGGATACTTCTGGTCCCCCTACTTTAAAAAGTAATATTTAACCCCCACAGGGGGTGGGTATCATGAGGCACGACCCCACTCATTGTCGCCAGCTAGGCCTGGGAGGTGATGAATGCACATGCTTCATCTTGGTGTTCCTTCTTGTTATCTTTCTAAGTCTTTTTTTCAACCTTTCTCTAGCTAATGTACGCTGTCTTTACTGCTTCTTACTTGGCATTTTGATGAATAAAAAACGGACTTAGACATAGAGAGTACTTGACAACTCCGGCTCAGAAGTGAACGATGTAGTTACATCAAAGGTATGCGGGTTACTGATGTGTTTGTGCAGCTGCTCCTCCTGCCCACACTCTCGGGTTGGATTTATCGTACTGGCTCCTAAAAATTATGGGGTTTTCAGTAAAAATATCGTACAAAATTGTAGGTTTTATCGTAATTATTATCTTACACTGTTTCTGATATTTAACACATTTTTATAATTGACAAAATAATGAATATATGTATGATTTCTTTGCAGTCATTAATATCTTGCAATTTACATAATTAAGAAAAAATACAAATGAAACATTTCTCTCTACAAAAACGAAAAAAATGGAATTATAAATAATTAGTTAATGAACAATTGTTATGAACAAATTATTACTATATTACTATATATGTGGTAAAAAAAGTATTAAGTTTAGAACGTCACTTCTTTCCATAGTGTAAACTAAACTGATAACGAATTAACACGAAGATATGTGAGTTGATAGGCCCACTCATACATCTCTTTAAACACTCCAAGACATCAAAAATCAAAATAGCATCACTGATTAGTAATTTAAAATAATTATATATAATTAAACATGACTGGTACTGATACCTATCCCATGATGAAGAAATTAATAACAATAATAATTGTAAAGTATATCTTTAAGAATCTTCTTTCAAATCAAATTCATGTTCTCTGATGTTCTGGAATAACTGTGCATGATTATTATTCTGGAAAACATATCATTTGCAGGAGTAAAATGAGCACATGACCCTCCAGAACCTTTGATGCAACTAGCAGAGAGAAAAGAGCCCCATTAACTGTCCTTGTTTTCAGTCTGTTTCTTTGTTTAGTTTTAAAGCAAAGAGCAGTTAGAGCAAAATTGGCTTGGTCTGAAAAACTAGAATTTTTTTTCCTCCTGGCCGTGGGCCCCACGCCAGACGGCCTGACCCGGTCTCCTCCCCACCAGGGGCCCCACCCAAAGTGACCAAATCGGTGTCCTCCCCACAAGAATCCTCAACCCTGACGGCAATACCCAGTCGCCTCCCCACTGGGGGCCCACTCCTGGCAGCCCAACCCATTTGCTTCCCCTCTAGAGGCCCCACCCCTGGCGGCCAGACCGAGTCTACTCCCCGCCAAGGGCCCCACCCATGGCGTTCTAATCTGGTCATCTCCCCGGCGGGGGCCCAAATACTGGTGGCCCGACATGGGGACCCGCGGCCGGCCTGGCCTGTCTGTCCCGGGACACGTGGCGGAGACTGCCCTCCCGTCCCAGTACCCATGGCAGGTCCATCCCGCACATCCCGGAACATGTAGTGGGCACTGCCCGCCCGACCCGGGAACCACAGCGGGTCCAGCCTAACCGTCACAGGGCCCCGTGGTGGGCACCGCCCGCCCGTCCCAGGACCCGCGGTGGGCCTGGCCTGCCCGTCCCAAGACATGTGGTGGGCTCCACCCCGCCCGTCCCAGGACACGTGGTGGACACCGCCTGCCCGTCCATGGACCTACAGCGGGCCCAGCCCGTCCTGGGACACGTGGCGGACACCGCCCGCCCGTCCCGGTAACTGCAGCGGATGCCTGCCCACCCATCCCGGAACGCGTGGCGGACACCTGCCTGCCCGTCCAGGGACCTGCGACGGGCCCGGCCCGCCCGTCCCGTGACCCACGGCGGGCCCGGCCCGCCTGTCCTGGGACGCGTGGCGGACGCCTGCCCACCCCGGGTCCCCGGGACGCGTCGGGGGATGCCTGCCTGCCCGCCTCGGGACCCGCGGCGGGCCCAGCCCACTCGTCAAAGGACGCGTGGCGGATGCTGCCCGCCCATCCCGGGACCAACGGCTGGCCGGCCCTCCTGGGACCCGTGGCAGACGCCTGCCCGCCCGGCCCGCCCGTCCCGGGACCTGTGGCGGACTCCTGCCCGCCTGTCCAGGGAACCGCGGTGGGCCTGGCCTGCCCGTCCCGGGACGCGCGGCGGGCCCAGCCCGCCCGTCCCGGGACACGTGGCGGATGCCAGCCCGCCCATCCCGGGACCCGCGGCGGGCCCGGCATGCCCATCCCGGGATGCGTAGCAGACGCCAGCCCGCCCGTCCCAGGACCAGTGGCGGACGCATGCCCGCCCGTCCTAGGACCAGTGGTGGACGCCTGCCTGCCCGTCCCGGGACCCACAGCGGGCCCGGCCCGCCCGTCCTGGAACCCGTGGCGGATGCCTGCCTGCCCGTCCCGGGACCAACGGCGGGCCCGGCCCTCCCGTCCCGGGACCCGTGGCGGACGCCTGTCTGCCACTCCCGGACCCGCAGCGGGCCCTGCCCCGCCTGTCCCGGGACCAGTGGCGGACACCTGGCCGCCTGGCCCGCCCGTCCCAGGACACGCGGCAGGCCCGGCCAGCCCATCCCGGGACCATTGGAGGATGGCTGCCGGCCTGTCCCGGAACCCGCAGCTGGCCTGGCCCGCCCGTCCCGGGACCAGTGGCGGACGTCTGCCCACCCATCCTGGGACCCGCAGCGGGCCCGACCCGCCTGTCCCGGGACCAGTGGCGGATGCCTGCCCGCCCATCCCAGGACCTGCGGCTGGTCCGGCCCGCCCGTCCCGGGACCAGTGGCGAACGCCTGCCAGCCCGTCCCGGGACCCATGGCGGGCCTTGCCCGGCCGTCCCGGGACCAGTGGCGGATGCCTTCCTGCCCGTCGCGGGACCCACGGTGGGCCCGGCCCGAACGTCCTGCGACGCATGGCGGATGCTTACCCGCCCGTCCCGGGACCCGCTGCGGGCCCAGCCGGTCCGTCCCAGGACAGTGGCGGACGCCTGCCTGCTCCTTCCGGGATCTGCGGCGTCCTGGGACTAGTGGCGGACACCTGCCCACCCGTCCCAGGACCATGGCGGGCCTTGCCCGGCCGTCCCGGGACCAGTTTGGCGGATGCCTTCCTGCCCGTCGCGGGACCCACAGTGGGCCCGGCCCGCACGTCCCGGGACGCGTGGCGGATGCCTACCCGCCCGTACCCGGGACCCGCGGCGTGGGCCCAGCCGGCCCGTCCCGGAACCAGTGGCGGACGCCTGCCTGCCTCCTTCCCGGGATCTGCGGCGTCCCGGGACCAGTGGCGGACACCTGCCCACCCGTCCCGGGACCCGTGGCAGGCCCGTCCCGCCCATCCTGGGACCAGTGGGGGACGCCTGCCTGCCCGTCCCGGGACCTGTGGCGGGCCCGGCCGCCCGTCCCGGGACCAGTGGCGGACGCCTGCCCGCCTGTCTCGGGACCCGCTGCGGGCCTGCCTGCCTGTCCCAGGACCAGTGGCGGACGCCTGCCCGTTTGGACCGCCCGTCCCGGGACCAGTGGCGGACGCCTGCCCGCCCGCCCGTCCTGGGACCATTGGCGGATACCTGCCTGCCCATCCCGGGACCCGCGGCAGGCCCGCCCGTCCCGGGACCAGTGGCGGAC
>NC_061101.1:15323875-15331375 GCF_015104395.2 Macrobrachium nipponense | reverse complement strand
GTTACCTGGACTGGAAGAGGCAAGGCAGAGGCAGCATCAGGAGAGGGAAAAACAGAACCTGTCCTACAGTTAAAATCTTTTAAAAACATACTAGTTATATAAAAATTAACAAATGGGTCTTCGTTGACAAAAGACTTGTTTCCTTTGAATGATTCTCCTAAACTTATAGCTGCTCCCTTGACTAGTCGTCTGACATTTACATTGTTACATTTAAAGATAATTTTAGCCTTGTTCCATTCCTGAATGCATGTGCTGCTATTGTGCTGTTTTGTGATTGTAGTTCATAAGCTCGCTTATGTTCGCCCAAACGTATATCTAGTCCCCGTCCAGTTTCACCAAAATATTTACTATTTTGGTGAAAGTGGACGGGGGAGTCTGATTACGGTTCCCAATCTACGCCCTTGGATGAAGGACTTCATGTAATGTTGCCAACAACCTTTGAAAATTACAAAGAATCCAACAGAATTACAGCCAAGGAAGGATTGATAGGGGAGAGGATAATCCACCTAGTTGTTGTTAAACTACCCCTTCTTTCCTTCGTCACCTGGCCCATTAACGAGCTAACGACCGTTGTCAACGATCTTCAACGACTCTTGTTTTTTAAATTTACCTCTGTACTTGTACTTATTGTTCATTTGGACTGAAGATAACCCAGGGAAGTCTTCAAAATTCATACACGGACTTTTACACTTTGTATTATTGTGGACCCTTTAGAACATTATATATACTCTCGTGATAGAGAGTTTTTCCCTACAATATAATAATAATAATAATAATATATAAGATATAATAAGAATAATAATAATAATAATAATAATAATAATACCGAGTACTATTCATTAGATAAATGAAGAAACAAAACAAATCGTCAGACTTGATTATAATTCACTTATATCACCAATTTTAACATCAAAGTTAAATGACGATCAAAATTGGGATATGAGTATATATTAGCTCATTTGCCAGAAGAGTGTCTTAACTCGAAAATTGTTATATTTCGGGAAAAGCAATCCGAAGTTGAAATTCTCTATACTCTGTCCATTTATATTTAGATGATTCTTTTACTGAGCTGTTTTAATGACAAATACAAATAAGAAATTTTTACCACAATATGGAATAAAGAAGAGGCTATCTGCTGGTATCAATAGCTCCAAACACATTTTTTGAGTTGTCACTCTTCTGGCAAATGAGCGATGGTCCGACTGACGGTTCTACTTTTTACACGTGGACGTTCACCCTTCTAACAGTCGTGGGGGTGAACTGACAGGTATTACTGTCCCTTTTATCCAGGTATTGCTGTGGTAACTATCTCTTTGATCCAGGTATTATTGTAGTGACTGTCCCGTTTATCCAGTGTTCTGTGGTGACACTCCCTTTCATCCAGGTATTACTGTGCTGTCTGTCACCTTTAACCAGGTATTAATGTGGTGACTGTCCAGGTATTACTATGCTGTCCCTCCCTTTTGTCCAGGTATTACTGTGGTGACAGTCCTTTTATCCAGGTATTACCTGTGAAACTGTCCCTTTTCATCCAGGTATATGTGAAGACGTCCCTTTTATTCCAAGTATTACTGTGAAGACTGTCCCTTTTATCCAGGTATTATTGTGAAGACCGACCCTTGTTATCCAGGTATCATGTTGAAGACTGTCCATTTTATCCAAGTATTACTGTGAAGACTGTCCCTTTTATCCAGGTATTATTGTGAAGACCGTCCCTTTTATCCAAGTATTACTGTGCTACAATTAACGAGGAAATTTGCATTTGAACGAATTGAAAAAAAAACGCCTTATATCTAGCACGTCAGGCTTGGCCAAAATACGTTTTTTTCCCTATATAATAAAACCCCCCCTCCCCCTTTTATATGGAAAGCTGGGTATTTGGGTGGGTGAAAAATCATTGACTTACTTCACCTATCAGGGGATCCTAACTTAGGATGCCAGGAGGATTCGCTCTCATGAGCGTCCCCCCAACCTACTCTAATTTATGGAACTGTGAATTAAAATAACAGGGTTGCAACCCAATGTAACCAAGTCAAAGGCACAGAAGGCCTTACATAGCCAGACTTTTTTTGCCACCTCCTGGACTGCAGCTTAACCTAACTTTGGGAACTTGACATTAAAAATTATCGGCTGGGAATCTACCCTTACCTAACCTGAACTAAACCTTAGGTATCAGGTCATAGCCTGGTAGACCACTAACACAAGCCTAAGTTACCAGGTCCTTACTTAACTAATGCACGCTGCACTTTAATACCCTTCATTAAAGTATCATGGACCATTTAAAACATATCCTTGCATCACTTCCCCACCCCCTAACCCAAAAAAGTTTACCCTTTTCAGAATCAGAACCTTCAGATACTACAGGTTTCCATGGCAATGTTAGAATACCTCCTTGTATGCCTATTTCGCTCTTGTATTTTCACCCGCCTAAAATACCTCTACCAATCCGCTGTAGTCCGCAATAATTTTGGGATATAGCCTAAAGAGTTTCAGTAGCCTTACGCTGATCATTTGTTCCCGAAACGAATAGGAGGTAAAACTGCATAGAAAAACGTCAACTGCCATAGTCTAGCTCGCTGCGGAATATTTATATAGACCTACCAATACCTTTTTATTCACAAGGCAACTGATGTCCAGTTAAATATAAATTAATTGATTTCTACCATACCCGTATTCTTCAGTTGTAAAATTGCTGCAGGAACTTAAGCGAAATTACTTGGTCTTGAAGGCACTCAACAAACCATCTTGTAAATGAAATCCCATCAGTTTACGTTCTCAGATCAATCTGCTGATATTATATAAGTAGAAAGTTATCTTCACCTCTTTCATACACTATTAAATAAAATTACTGACGTTAATAGTTGTAGAACAGGAGTCTCTTTATAATGAAAGTTTGCTTCGTCACCGACGTCTTGCGGACGACACACAAAACGGCAGAAACCGCAAGACTTCTTTTGAAATGTCATAGATGTAAACACCCATACAAGTGAAGCTTCTATATTATTATGTGATGAAAAATCATTTACGGTAAAATATAAAGAGATAGATTACTTTCTGGTAATGTTATTAAAATGAATTTGCGCTGGACTCGTCATTCAGAAATCCCATGTATACTGTAAAGAAGTATAACAGGGTGCGAGGCACCGATCGAGTGTGTTACACACACACACACACACACACACTCACTCACTCACTCACTCACTCACTCACTCACTCACACACAGAGTTTTCATGTTAAGGCAAAATGAGAAGTCAGAGATTAATAAAATAGGAGATAAATGACAACTTTTTGAACGTTCTGTGAATTATCAGAAAATGCCTATTTCAACTTAATATCGAATAATAGTTGTTTTCTGTGTTCTGTTTACGTCGCTCTGACCGGATCTCCCCAAGGGTGACATTCCAGAATTTCCTTGTTAAACAATTCCAACGCTACCCTTGATGTCTAAAACTGAAAAAAATATAGCATACATTGCATATAGCTGCTGTTACAACCCTGATATAGAGATACATTACTATTTTTCTACTTTGTAATGGTGGCGGGACCCGGTCAAAAAGAGGTCAGCATGCAAACAAGATCCGAAAAAGGGCAGCCAGGATCAGGAAGGTAACGCTATGCATAAGTCATAAGTTATACCACCTGTAACGGAGTGAAGGAACAATAAAGCTGTGAGTACTTTACACGAAGTGTGTATTTAATCCACCTTGAGTCCGCGAAAGTATCAATTAAGTTATGACCATTGTCTTCTTAGGCTTGTATAGCAGCTTCAGGTTAGTTTTCACAAGAGCGCCGCCAACGACGAAACCCCACTTGAAGAAGACTCATCAAGTTATAATCCAAGAAGAGGAATCCAATGATGAAGAGTCACTTGATTTGAGATGTATAGTAAACAAGAGTTCTGTTCAACCTTATGTTGTTAGTTTTCAATTGAATCATAAGCCATTTTTATTTGAAATTGGCACCGGTTCAGCTATTTCTACATTAAAGTATGATGATTTCAAGAAGTTAAATTGGACATTACTGAACTGTAGAACTAAATTGCAGGGTTATAACCAAGTGCCAATCAAAGTATTTGGGAAGGTCAAAGTTTCAAATTTTCAATACAAACAGCAAAATCATTCAGACGTTGAATTCATAATTGTTGGGTCAGACTCCCCAAATAATTTGATTGGTAGGAATTTAATAGATAAGTGCAATATAGTTAATGTCCATCAGTTAAATATAACAGATTTTGTGGAAAACTATAATGTAGATAGTTTGAAACCTAATATGAACTTTCAAGTCCGATTGTATCCTAAAGTTGGTCATGTTCCTGTTTTTCAGAAGGTCCGCACGGTGCCACTGACGTTACACAGTGAGGTTGAGAGTGCGCTGCAAGAGCTTGAAAAAAATAAGATTATAGAAAGAGTAGAATTCTCAGATTATGCCTCGCCAATTTTGGTTACTGTCAGGAAGCAGAAGTGTATCCCTTAGGGTGTTTGTGGGGATTTTCGTAAAATAAATGAAATTCTTCATGAATCTAAATTCCCATTACCTAATATGTCAGAATTAATTTCCAATGTGTCTGGATATAAGTATTATACGAGACTTGATCTCAAGAATGCTTATTTGCAAATGGAAGTTGCTCCAGAAGACCGTAAATATTTGGTACTTAACACACATTTGGGTCTATACAGATATTTACGGTTACCATTTAGTATCCATTCTGCTCCTGCAATATTTCAGAAGTTCATTTCCCACTTGTTAGCTTCTTATGATTTTGCTTATCCATATCTGGATAATATTGTTATAGGTGGAGACTCACCAGCTGAACATGATGAACGTGCAACTAGCAGAGAGAAGAGCCCCATAACTGTCCTTGTTTTCGGTCTGTTTCTCTGTTTAGTTTTAAAGAGGTTAACTTTATTGAACACTCGTTCGCACTCAGCATAAGAGTGCGGCAAGCAAAGAGCAGTTAGAGCAAAATTGGCTAGGTCTGAAAAGCTAGACTCTTTTTGGGACACTTCTCCCCAGAACTTATCAGGTGATTCATTAACGAGATGTTTAAGTTCATGTTGCAATATTTGAAACATTCTCCATTGATCATCCAGTTCATGTTGCAATATGGGAAACATTCTCCATTGATCATCCAGCTTTTGAAGTAGTGAGTGGTCATCTGGGGTACAATCAGGGGAAGCTCAGATGCAAGAGGGGAGGGGATTCTTCTCTGAATTCTGATGAAAGGGCATTTTTTGGACAGAGACAGTTTAACTTTGACAGGACACCATCATTGAAATTATACCTCTTCTTTATTTCTGTGCATGCCACTACAAGGAAACTTCTACACCTCTGAAAAAAACTCCTGCGGTTGAGCTCTCTGTTCCTGTATGGAGGGGTTTTTTAATCCCTGCATAAATTCAACTCCTAGGTACATACATTTGGCTGTCACTAAGATGCCTGTCATGTCTTTCAGGATTTACAGTATTTACATCAGTTTTCATTACATAGGTCTTGTCCATAAATGAGAGAAGAAGGTCTCTGAATAGCATGGACACTTTATCATGGAGAACTGTTATCACTGCTTTATCTAACTGGAAAAATTTGTTGAACTCAGTAAACTTTGGAAGAACCCAGTCAAGGAACATGAAATATAACTTCATGAAAGGATCATGAAGGGAGTTGATAATCAACTCTGTTGCTAATAGTTTCTCGGCGAACCACTTCTCCGAGAAAAATAGCTTCAGTGCCTCCCACTGTTCCAATAGCTTTGAACCACGTTATAATTGGAGACAAGCGGCGGCAAGCCATGTACGTTTTTTTATTTTTTATTTTTTTTTTATAATTAATTTATGGAGGAGTTCACCGACCACTTATATTTGTAATTATATACTTATCAACACCTTAGAATTATCGTACAAACCGTACGATTATGGAAAATGCTATCGTACCAAGGCGGTTTTCATCGTACATGTACGACAATTATCGTACGCTGGCAACACTGATTCTGCCTCTCCGCTTCAGAAAGCGTAGGATGGGAAAACTGTCGTACAACAAATATGATTACCTATGGAAAATTTATGTAAAACGCAACGGAACGAAAGGATATCAAAACATCGTATTTTTCGTGATATTTTCATTGCATATACTTTCACAAAAAATCATTTTTGACCCTTTTTACAGGTTAGGTTAACTGCTGGAGCACTAATATTTTACGTCTGGCTGTGGCACACATCAATGTTACCAGAAATGAGTAAAACTCGATGTCGCCCACCGACCTCAAAATTGTCGTATTTCAGGCCTCCCAACTGAGGCGGTCCCCTTAACCCTAACAGAAACTACAAAGTATCCGTACAGTCCAAAACATGTCAAAACTGAATATATTAATTTTGTTGCTTATATTTATCTACAACTTATTTCATTATGAAGGCATCAATCTTAAATAAACCATGACTTAAATTTAGAACATTTCCATTATTTGACTTACATTGAAACTTAAATACCCAAGGACTTGTGTAGATATGGCATGGAGAAGAGCCAGCAAAACATTGTATTTAACTAATGACAAACTTGAATTGAGTAAGCATAACATTCTAAAATTACCCTATGATGAAAGGTTTTTAGATATTCCTAGAATTTTAAAGCTTTCTAACATAAATGTTGTTTCCAGTAATATTAATGTCAAGAGTTTAGAAATCAAAAATTCTCCTGAAGATCTTCCAGGCTGCATATATGAAATTCCTTGCAAAAAGTCCGATAAAGAATATCAAATGCATTATTCGTATTCACTTATTTAATGAAGTCACGTGCATCTACTGTGATTTTTTAAGCAATATTATATATATATATATATATATTTATTATATATATAGTATATATATATATAAATATATTAATATATATATATATTATATATAGATATATATATCTATATATATATATATATATATATATATATATATATATATATATATAAATATATATATATACAAATATAAATATATGATATTATATATAAAAGTATATATATATATATATATATATATATATTATATATATACTTAATCTTCTTTTTAAGTCATATGTAAAGATATTAGGGTTCTTTTAAAATATTTAAACCTATCAATTTGTGAATCACGTTTCTATATAAAAGAATGAAAGTTGATTTACTTCTTACAGTTAATATAGTAAAACTCAACTCATCTTCGTATAAAAAAAACAGCCAAACTGCTTGATGTCTAAAGCTTTAATAGTAATAATAATAATAATAATGATATGAAAATTAAGCTTAGGCTTTTACTGCAAGCTTCATGAACTCAAAATGAAGGGGCACCAGTTTTAAATGGGGGGCCACATGCCCCCTATCCCCTTCAGTTACGCCTATGCCGAACGACTTTCCTATGTACTATGTACGCTACGTAGTAGCTATATGGACATCTACAAGGAGACGAGCAGCTCCTAACGTAGTTAACCATGGGAATCCCATTTTCTTCATCAGGAATTCTGACAAACGAAAGAAAATG
>NC_061101.1:15319495-15323375 GCF_015104395.2 Macrobrachium nipponense | reverse complement strand
ACCTGGAGACTTAACTATGCCTTGCCTCTAGTAAGTAGTTTAAATCTGGTGTTCCATGGAGATGTTTCAATGCCTGTCTCCAATAAGTGAGTTATCTGTGACCTGGAAAAAAACTCCAATGCTGCATCCAGTAAGTAAGTTCTACTATTATCCCTGGCAGACTCCAATGTGCATCCAGTAAGTAGTTATCTATAATCCCTGGAGGGACTCCAAATGCTGGCATCCAGTAAGTAGTTATCTAAATCCCTGGAGAGCTCCAATGCTGCATCCAGTAAGTAGTTTATCTATATCCCTGGAGTCCTTCAATGCTGCCTCCCCAGTAAGTAGTTATCTATATCCCTGGAGACTCCAATGCTGCCTACCAGTAAGTAGTTTACTAGATCCCTGGAGACTCCAATTGCCTGCCGCCAGTAAGTGAGTTATTATATCCCTGGAGGACTTCCAATGCCTGCAATCCAGTAAGTACTTTTATCTATATTTTACCTTGGATACTCCAATGCTGCAGTCCAGTAAGGTAGTTATCTATATACCATTGAGGACTCCAATGATGCATCCCAGTGAGTTAGTTTAATCTATATTACCTTGAGAACTCCAAATGCTGCATCCAGTAAGTTAAGTTATTCTATATTCCCCCCCCCCCAACACCCCCCCCCCTGGGGGAACTCCAATGTCATGCCTCCAGTAAGTAAGGTATTTCTATATCCCTGGAGGACCCCAATGCTGGCATCCAGTAAGTAGTTAATCTATTCCCATCCATGGACACCCAATGACTGCCATCCAGTAAGTAAGTTATCTATATCCCTGGAGTATTCAACTGCTGCCTCCAGTAAGTAGTTATCTATAATCCTGAGGAACTTCAATGCTGCCTCCAGTAAGTAACGTTATCTATATCCCCTGGTAGACTCCAATGCTGCATCCAGTTCAAGTAGTTTATTTCTACATCCCCAGAGACTTCAATGCTGCCTCCAGTAAGTAGTTATCTATATCCCTGGGAGACCTTCAATTGCTGCCCTCCAGTAAGTAGTGTTTTTATCTATATCCCTTGGACTCCCCAATGCTTGACCTCCAGTAAGTAGTTATTTCTTTATATTCCCATGGATGAACGTTCACAGAATGCTGCCCCCTAGTAAGTAGTTATCTGTGACCTGGAGACTCCAATGCTGCCTCCAGTAAAGTAGTTATCTACATCCCGGGAGAACTTTCAGTTGCTGGTCTCCCTACTAGTAGTTATGTGTGTCTTGGAGACTCCAATGCTGCCTCCAGTAAGAAGTTGTCTATATACCTGGAAACTTCAATGTTGCATCCAGTAAGTAGTTATGTACATCCCTGGAGACTCCAATGCTGCCTCCAGTAAGTAATAGTTATCTGTGTTCCTGGAGACTATGCTGCCTCTAGTAAGTAGTTATCTATATCCCTGAGACTCAATGCTGTCTCCACTAAGTAGTTATCTGTGACTGGAGACTTCAATGCTGCCTCCAGTAAGTAGTTATCTGTGTTCCTGGAGACTTCAATGCTGCCTCTAGTAAGTATTTATCTCTGTTCCTCGAGACTTCAATGCTACCTCCAGTAAGTAGTGATCTATATTCCTGGAGACTTCAATGCTGCCTCCAGTAAGTAGTGATCTATATTCCTGGAGACTTCAATGCTACCTCCAGTAAGTAGTGATCTATATTCCTGGAGACTTCAATGCTAACCTCAGTAATTAGTGATCTATATTCCTGGAGACTTCAATGCTACCTCCAGTAAGTAGTGATCTATATTCCTGGAGACTTCAATGCTATCTCCAGTAAGTAGTGATCTATATTCCTGGAGACTTCAATGCTACCTCCAGTAAGTAGTGATCTATATTCCTGGAGACTTCAATGCTGCCTCCAGTAAGTAGTTATCTCTGTTCCTGGAGACTTCAACACTGGCTCCAGTAAGTAGTTATCCATATCCCTAGAGACTTCAATGCTGCCTTCAGTAAGTAGTGATCTATATTCCTGGAGACTTCAATGCTGCCTCCAGTAAGTAGTGATCTACATCGATGGAGGCTTCAATGCTGCCTCCAGTAAGTAGCTATCTGTATTTCTGTAGACTTCAGTGGTGCCTCCAGTAAGCAGTTATCTACATTCGTGTAGACTTAATTTTTCTCTCTAGTAAGGTGTTATCCATATTCCTTGAGAATGGCCCACAATTAAAGCCTGAAAGTACTCAAGTTTTAGTAAAATACTATATTAATACTCACAAGTAAACAATTTATACTCAATAATCTTGTGGGTTTCTTTTTTCAATATGAGGAATTTTACAAGAATGGAAATTTGAAAAAAAAAAAAAAAAAGGACATATAGCTTCAATCAGTCTGTATTTCTTGAGTCCTATAACAAAGGCTAATATGAAATTATGGTTGTCAAAAAACTGAACATGACAATTGTGTATTACTACTATAGTTTTTAGATAGGTGCTATAAATTCATTTATGAAACCAGCTGATTTTAATAAAGAAAATCATAATCATATAATTACAAAAAGCTTGGTGTTTTACTTTTTAGCAATGATTATGACCAAGGACCAGCTCAAATGAGGGGAGAAATTTAGCCATTTAAGTTAAATGTAAAGAAATAAAATCAAAACCTGATGAATACTGAAAGCAATTGCTAACTTATATTCAGTATTAAAAGTGAAATACCTTACAAAGCACTTAATTACATTACACTGGATAATTCCATTGTAATTCCATTATCAAGTGGGTCTTTAACAACCGATGAATTCTCGAACTACCACCATAGTTGTCATGAACTCAAATGAACCTCACTATTCTGCAAATGATCATCGTGGAGTTTACTTTCATAAAAATGAAAATACAATTGATGATTTCTTCTTGATGTTTTTGTTAGGTCACATGTGGAGGGAAATTTTGAATATTGAACGAGATATTTGTAACAGTTAGTTTGACTTCAATAACTTGTTTCACACCCTCACTAATATCGCTGTGCCGCCGTCCACAAAGACCCAGTAATATTGTGAGGGTATGAAATTGACACTAAATAATGATCTCCCAGGAACAAAAGTATGATCCCGGCAAACGCCTGCACAGCCACACCTGAATGGAACAAAGGTTGACGATTATGGTTACTAAGCACTGAATATGATTTTCACCATTGCTATTTTTATTATTCTGTTATTATACGTTTTTCTATAATATTTACAACTTAATTCGCTAGTAATGTAAAACATTATTCTTATATCATTAACACATTGTCTACAGTAGTGATTAGAAAATATGAGCCTTGGCATCAAATAGCTCGACCTTTCACATCCATCGTTACAAGACAAACAGGCTTCATTGTTGTGTTACCAGACCATTTTCATGAAACATAAGGGATGGGGGTATAGGAAAACACTTTAAGGCAACTGTATGTAGTATATACGCTCATAATGGTCCAGTTAGAGAGTTAATAAAGAGGAATGAAGTGATCTTTGGACAGCTTATATAAACTTTCTGAAAAACATATCAATGTTATTATAGGTATGCAACGAATGACAGTTAAACTTGCCACGCAACTGCTGTCCAAAAGTACTTATAAATCTTTTGATCACTTCGACAACAAGGATATTTGAAGAGAAGGGCTGGAAAATTACAAGCCATTTCATTTGGCTTGTTGATAGATAGTTTGATTTGTTTTATTCTCGACTTCCACAGATAGAAAATCATCAAGAAATGCTTGCGTGACTAAACCTGTAAATGCAAGACAAAATCTTTCAAGACATGAATAGAACCGCTAGAGAAATGAAAGTGAAGAAAAATACAATACTCTATCCTTTGTCTAACTTGCTGAAAATGGCAAAATAAAAACTTGGCATGACGTATACTCTAAATTACAGACTAAATCAGGTTGGGT
>NC_061101.1:15299495-15314495 GCF_015104395.2 Macrobrachium nipponense | reverse complement strand
CAGTAATGGAAACGAGATTGTGTTTGGGGTGCAACTGCATGGACACGAGAAAAGGTACGTGCCAGCATACCGGAAGAGAGTACAGTAATCATGAAGAAAACAAGAAAGACAAAAAAAGGCATGTAAAATGTTCAACAGAGAAGGAGATGAAGAGAAATATCAATGAATACATGGATTTCAGAATAAAATGGGCAACTTGAGAGATACTCTCTGAATTAATACAGTTCCAGATAGATGAAGTATTTATCAAATGTTAAAAGCATAGGATGAAGAGAGGCAAAACTGGATGACTGTAACACTGAGAATACCAGTAACAGTGACTGTTGAAAATGTAAGGAGGTCAATTAAGAGGTTGAAGAATGTAAAACACCAGAAATTGAAGAGATGACAAATGAAAAGGCTTGAGTTTCGAGAAATGTCTAGGTTTAAATGTAGGAAGAATTACTGAGTAAAGTCTCCTTTACAGAAGTGAGGCTCGAGGGCTAAATGTGAATGAAAAAGTGAATGTGGTAGAATTGAAAGAGGAAGAAATATGATACATATACTTAAATTAAGTTAAGTGTATCTTAGTTTTACCAGACCACTGAGCGGATTAACAACTCTCCTAGGGCTGGCCGAAGGATGAGATATATATACGTACATGGCTTGGAACTAATTGGTCACCTAGCAACGGGACCTACAGCTTATTGTGGGATCTGAACCACATTATATTGAGAAATTAATTTCTATCACCAGAAATAAATTCCTCTGATTCCGCGTTGGCAAAGCCGAGAATCGAACTTCGGACCACCAGATTGGTAGCCTAGCACAAAAACCACTCGTCCAACAAGGAACTACATATACCTAAACGAAGCTGGCTTAGGTAAAAGGATGGATCATTTTTGGTGATGGTCTGGTCATGTTTACAGAATTGAGGATGATAATCTGGTGAAGTACTATATATAATTCTTTAGTACTACTGATGGGAGGAAGACCAAGGAAGTGCTGGATAGATGGGGAAATTGAGGTGTTTGGAAATAAAGGGTGTGGACATAAAAGTAAGAAAACATGTAATATAGAGGTGAATGGTATTGTGTACAATTGTTTAATGTGCTGCTGATGGCCTTTTATGCATGTGTATGAAGCGGCTAGTGGATGAAGTTTATAGCAGAGGGGTTTTTCATCCACTCCAGCAACTGAAACATGGCAATGACAACCTGTTCTATTTTTTTCTGGACCACAACAGCCACAATCCCAGCTGCTAGGGGGAAATGGCTTAATGTTGAAAAAAAAAAAAAAAAAAAGAAAAAAATAAGCACTTCTATAATAGAGTAATATCACAGCAGCATGCAAGGCCACTGATGCTGTCAATATGTATTATGGTCTGTATTTGAATGAAATAAAACACAGCCTTGGAGGTTAAAAAAAATTGTTAAAAAACATTATACAGTACATGACAGTATTACATATTGCTTACAAAACTAAAGAAAATAAAGAGCACAATTTATTAAGAAAAGAATTATAATCACAGCTGAGTCAGGAACTTTCGAATGCATTAAGAATAATAAATGCCACAAAGTAAAAAATCGAACTGTGCTTTATAGTAGTACAAGAGTAAAGAATGAACGAGAATCTTTATACACCATCATAACCTGACCAGAGACCAAAGGAAACAAAGAACACCTAATCGGAAGGCCAGGGAGTAACAGTTAAACAACTCTCATGTTCTGTTACAAGAGTATTCATTAAAAGTAATATACATTTAATATGGTAGTTGTATGAAAAAATTATTCATGAATGGATGAAATTGTCAATAGCATTTCACTCATATAGTATAAAATTAAACAGTATCCATAAGGTATAGGAAACTGTTTTGACTGGTGTGCTGAAAATGTTCTAAGCTGCATCTACCAGTAAGTGTGTAAGTGTACTGATCTGCATGTGGTGCATAAGCCATTCAGAACATGGATATTCTCTAAACCCATAATATGCGCACAGTTCCAGAACCTCACTCCCCTTCATCAGTGGTGGAGGAAGTAGAAATAAGGGCACTGACAAATAAAGAAAAAAGCATAGTCTGAAAAAGTGAGACTACAGAACACTAGGATTCCTAGCCAGACAAATGCACTTGGAAGATGTGGAGAGCTTTTAGTCTATGGCTCAAAAACTGATTGAGATCATTATGATACGTGATGGAAAGGGACAGGGAACAGTTAGCCAGAGAAAGTAGCAGATACGTATTGGGTTGCAGGATGAAGACTAGTAACAAGGCCCAAACAATCACAGCATAAAGCCACAGACGAGGGAATTCTAGTGGAAAATAAACAATAATGAAAAAATTAGAGAGAATTAATTTCATGTCTCACCTGTAAACAGGACTCTGGCATACAAACATTAATGAAGATCACAGAGAATACTAAGGGAGCACGATACTTTGGAAACTGTTAAACAACTGAATCTCAGGGTGACTTTACTTGAAAATGTTTATAAGCAAACATTTTTCAGGACACATAGTGTAAAATGTACGTAAATGAACTTAAATATACTCTCTCGAGCACAAGCTAAACAATCCTTGCTTGTAAATATGATATTGTTATGTTACAATAAAGTTTCATACATACTTACCTGGCAGATATATACATAGCTAAGACTCCGTCGTCCCCGACAGAAATTCAAATTTCGCGCCACTCGCTACAGGTAGGTCAGGTGATCTACCGGCCTGCCCTGGGCGGCAGGACTAGGAACCATCCCCGTTTTCTATCATATTTTCTCTCTTCCACCTGTCTCCTGCGGGGAGGCTGGGTGGGCCTTTAATTGTATATATCTGCCAGGTAAGTATGTATGAAACTTTATTGTAACATAACAATATCATTTTCATACAATCAACTTACCAGTCAGATATATACATAGCTGATTGGCACCTTTCGGTGGAGGGTAAGAGACAGCTACTATATGGAATAGACAGGTAAACAACATATGTTGTAGGTATAAATAAAACCTTGGTTCCTACCTGATAGGTGGTAGACTTCGTGGGTGTTTGCCCAGTAGTCTGCATCACCTCAAGAGACTTTAGCGAGATATATGATCTATGGCCAAGAGTTCTTGTGGGTCTGTCGATGGGGTCTTACCCGCTTACTCGTCAGAGCCTGAAAGGACTTTGTCAATGGGTGCTGATCCACTTATATGACAATACACCTTATGAAGGAGCACACAACCAATCCCGACCACCTGATCCTAACCATATGTTAGAACTAAGGATTGTTCCGAGTTATCCCCGAACTCGTCACAACAACCGTAACTCAAAACCACTACGCACACATACATAATTTCTAAAAAAAATTATACTCATCTAATTAGATATGACAAGATTCTCTTACTGAACAACATAGACGGCCGCCGTGCTAAACCAAGTCCTCCATTGTTCGAAGAGACTCCAGACCATATCCAAAAAGAAGAAAAGTATATACTTTTAAGGATTGGTGTCGGCTCCCGTACCCAGAATCGTATCCGCCGATACGAAAGGACCTAGAGAAAAACACTTCTCATATGTCACACGAACGTCTTTCAAGTAATGAGATGCAAATACTGAGTTGCATCTCCAAAATGTCGTATCTATGATGTTTTTAAGCGACATATTCTTATGAAACGAGAGAGACGTCGCTACTGCTCTCACTTCATGAGCTTTAACTCTCAACAGTTGTAACTGTTCGTCAGAACAGACCTTATGCGCGTCTGTAATGACGTTCCTCACAAAGAATGCCAGCGCATTCTTGGACATCAGTCTTTGTGGGGTCTTTTACCGCGCACCAAAGACCTTGTCTAGAGCCTCCCATCTGATGCTTTCTCTGAATGTAAAACTTTAGAGCTCTTACAGGGCATAGAGATCTTTCTGCTTCTCTTCCTACGAGACTCGATATGCCTTTGACTTCAAATGGACTTAGGCCAGGGCATTCGAGGGATTCTCATTCTTAGCTAAAAACAGTGTCTTAAACGAGCAAATAGCTTGAAACCTACTTTATCTTGCAGAGCATGTAATTCACTAACTCTCTTTGCCGTAGCTAAAGACAATAGGAATAGGCATTTTCTGGTGATGTCTCGAAACGAAGCCAGATGAGGAGGTTCGAATCTTTCAGATGAAAGAAACTTGAGGACCACGTCTAGGTTCCAGTTCGGAGGGACCGGTTCCTTCGACTTTGAAGTCTCAAATGACCTTATGAAATCGTGGAGATCTTTTATTATCTGCCAGATCTAATCCTCTATTCCTGAAGACAGCCGAGAGCATACTTCTGTATCCCTTTATTGTGGATACAGCTGATGAGATTGCTCTCTCAGGAATAGAAGGAAATCAGCAATTTCCGCTATAGAGGTAGTGGAGGAGGACAACTTCTTAGATCTACACCACCTTCTAAAAAACCTCCCACTTCGATTGATATACTTTCGTAGTGGAGGTTCTGCGTGCTCTCGCGATCGCGCTTGCCACTTCGCGAGAAAACCCTCTCGCTCTGACGAGTCTTTCGATAGTCGAAAGGCAGTCAGAGCGAGAGCGGGGAGGTTTTGATGGTACCTCTTGAAGTGTGGTTGTCTGAGAAGATCCGTCCTTCTTGGTAGGGATCTTGGAAAGTCTACGATCCACTCTACCACCTCCGTGAACCAATCTTGGGCCGGCCAAAAGGGGGCTATCAATGTCATCCTCGTCTCCTTTGACGCCACAAACTTTTTCATTACTAATCCCAGGATTTTGAATGGAGGAAAACAAAAGCATATACGTCTACTCGAGACCAATCTAGCAGGAAGGCGTCTACCATAAGAGCTCTTGGATCTTCCGCGACCGAGCAAAAGACTGCCAGCCTTTTGGAAATGAATGTGGCGAAGAGATCCACATGAGGTGTCCCCCACAGCGACCAGAGATCTTGACACACTTCCTCGTGTAGGGTCCACTCTGTATGAAGGACCTGGTTCCTCCTGCTGAGTCTGTCCGCCCTCACATTCTTTACTCCCTGCACGAACCTTGTCAGAAGGGAGATGTTCCTGTGAGACGTCCAAAGCAAAAGGTCTCTCGTCAGTTCGTAAAGGAACGAGGAGTGAGTCCCTCCCTGTTTTCGAATGTAGGCAAGTGCGGTGGTGTTGTCCACGTTTACTTGCACTACTTTGTTCGACACCAGAGGTTCTAGACTCTTCAAAGCCAGATGCACGGCGAAGAGCTCTTTGCAGTTTATGTGCCAAGTCACCTGTGCTGGTTCCCAGGTGCCTGACACCTCCTTCGAGCCTAATGTTGCTCCCCAACCTTTCTCCGACGCGTCGGAGTACAACACTAGGTCTGGGTTCTGTGTCCTTAGAGAGATCCCTTTGTTCTCTTCCAGAGGGGGCAACCACCATTCCAGGTGCGATCTTATCTCCACTGGAATGGGAAAGACGTCCGAAAGTTGTCCAGTTTTCCAACTCCAAGACTTCTTGAGGAAGAATTGAAGCGGACGTAAATGAAGTCTTCCTAGTGGGAAGAACTGTTCGAGCGAGGAAAGGGTCCCTAGAAGGCTCAACCATTCCCTCGCCGACGTATGTTCCCCTTCCTTAAGAAGAGAGAGACTATCCGCAAACCTTTTGCGATTCTCTCTTGCGAAGGAAATACTCGAAAACCCCGAGAATCCATCCGAATCCCCAGATAGACTAAGTCCTGTCTGGGGGTCAGCTGCGACTTCTCGAGGTTCACGAGCAATCCCAACGCTTTGATCAGATCTAGAGTTAACTTCAGGTCCTCCAAGCACTGTCTCTCTGATCTGGCCCTGATGAGCCAGTCGTCCAGATACAGAGAGATATTTACTCCTTTGAGGTGAAGAAACCTCGCCACATTCTTCATCAGGCTTGTGAAGACCTGAGGAGCTGTGGACAGGCCGAAACACAAGGCTCTGAACTGAAAGATCCTTCCCCCCGTCATGAAACGGAGGTACTTCTTCGATGAAGGGTGGATCGGGACGTGAAAGTAGGCGTCCTGGAGATCTAGAGACACCATCCAATCTCCTTGTCGTAATGACGCCAGTACTGAAGCAGAAGTCTCCATGGAGAACTTCTCCTTCCGACAAATTTGTTCAGAGAGCTGACGTCCAGTACTGTCTCCAGCCTCCCGAGGCTTTCGCAACCAGAAAAAGGCGATTGTAAAACCCCGGGGAGTTTTGATCTAGTACTAGTTCTATCGCTCTCTTTGTCCCACATTTGTTCCACCATCGATCGAAGAGTATCCCTCAGCACAGGATCCTTGTACTTGGCTGTTAGTTTCCCTTGGTATGACGTTAGGGGAGGAGTGTTCAGGAAAGGGATACGATATCCCTTCCTTATTATAGCCAACGATGACGCGTCTGCGTTTATAAGTGTCCAGGCCTCCACAAATCCCAGGAGCCTGGCACCTACTGGTGCTTGGAGGAGAGAAGCTTCATTTTCCCTTTTTAAAGGGACGAAAGGCAGACCTACCTCTCTTCTCCGGAGCCTTCCTTCTTGCGGGAGGTCTGGAGGTCGGACCACCTCGAAAGGGCTGAACCGATGTACTCGGTCCTTTCTTGTCAGATGTAGAAGCAGGCTTCTTCTTCCTTGCTGACTGCGTCAGAAGATCCTGAGTCGCCTTCTCAGTTAATGAATGAGCAATGTCCTTCACCAACTGAGAAGGGAACAAAAAGTCAGACAAAGGCGAATACAGCAGCGCTGCCCTCTGAGCGTGGGAGACTGCCTTGGTTAAAAGGCACCATATACCGTCCTCTTCTTTAGAAGACCTGCTCCAAACAAAGAGGAGATTTCAAAAGAGCCATCCTGTACCGCTTTGTCTATACAAGACAATATGCACAAAAGGGCTTCCGGTTCGATTCCTTCCGAATCATGGGCTTTCTTGGACATCACCCCAAGGGACCAATCTAAGAAGTTGAAAACTTCCAATACATGAAAGAGTCCCTTGAGGAGATGGTCCAGTTCAGAAATGCCCCACGTAATCCGTGCCGAGTTGAGACCTTGTCGACGTGAAGCGTCAACTAAGGTCGAAAAGTCTGCTTCTGACGTAGACGGGAGAGCAATACCCATATTCTCTCCCGTCTGATACCAAATGCCTCTTTTACCAGCTAGTCTCGCTGGAGGCATGCAGAAGACCGTTCTTACTAAGTCTTTCTTAGACTTCATCCACGAGTCTAAGGATTGTAGAGCCCTCTTCATTGAAATGGTGGGCTTCATTTTGAGAAAAGACGAAGACTTCTTCGTCTTAGCACTCGAAAACAGAGCGCGCGGAGAAGGAGGAGCGGCAGGAGTCAATTCGTCTCCATACTCCTCAAGAAGCAAGGCAGTCAAAACTTTATAGTTTCTGACAGTCCCTTCTCTTCCTTGATATTCATCATCCGAGTTTCCTTCAACTCGGGATCTAAATGAGTCTCCGCTCCCCTTTCTGTACGTTCCTCCTCTGGAGGAGACAAACTCCTAATAGGAGAGGGGCTAAGGGAATGATATTCTTTCCTCTTCCCCGCTTTAATAGCCTTGGAAGGCGCGCCAAAAGCTCAGGCTTCTCTCGATAAATAGAAGACGCTTCCCGCTTGGATGACGCTTCTCGTCCGCCAAGCGTCCTGGCTGACATCTCCCGCTTACTTGGCTGCTGACGGTCCGGATGACGCCTCGCGCCTGGAAGACGCTCCGCTCTCAAAAGGCGTCCTACTTGGCGCCAAAATATTGGTCGGAGCTTCACGTCTACCAACAGCTTTCAAAGACGCTTCATGTCTAAAAGACGTCTCACGTCTCTCTGGCGTTACGAAACTTTCGTAAGCAACCGCTCTCGCTCTCGACCCGAAGCTTCTGTAAGATGTTTAGAAGCTTCACGTCAGCATGACGCTTCTCGTTTAGCAGGGGAGAGAGGACGAGACTTCTTGATTGGAAGCGCAACGTCCTTCCTACGAGGCGCTAAAAACTCCCACTAGAGAGGTCAGTTGCTCTTGAACTGCCAAAATAATTCTCCTTGAAGCTTCTCCCACGTCAACTGCATGACGCCTTTCGTCATCACCTCGGGGGAGAAGTAGGAAAGGGTACTTCTGCGTACTCGTCGGGTGACGCTGACGCCACCTTCGCCTTCTTAATAGAAGAGGGAGCGTCATCTGAGAAAACGCTCTGGGCTCGAATCAATTTCGGGTTCTTTCATATGACGCTTCAGAGGTCTCGATAAATTCGACTCCTTCCACCCTCGTGTTTAGGTGAGGGAGAGGGAGAGGACGAGAAACACTCACGAAGGACGCTTTTTCTAGAGCGCCCTTGAGCAGCCTGCCACGAAACAGAGCTAGCTGAAGGGACGTCTGACCGTGGGGATTCCCCACGACCTCCTTAAGGCTTTCGACTTCCTTCTCCTCTGGGCATGGGAGCTTGGAAGAGGTCTAGGCCTGGGAGCGTCGCAGGGACGATCAAACGCACCCCCTCCACAACACTGGGAGAACTCACTTCACTGTAATGCTCACTTTCACTAGCCTTACCTTGTAAGTCCGCCATTTTGGACTTCATGTCTCGAATCGTAGCTTTCAGATTGGCGATTTCCGAGGCCGATTCCACCCGAAAGTACAACTTTGTGAATGAGAAACATAGGGAGGAATCTAAATCAGTAGGATTAGAATTATCCAGTAAAAAGGCTCAATAGGCCTTGAACGTCAGGGTCACATCCTTTCAGACGTCTAACCCTATCCCTCTCTAACTTCTTCAAATAAGAAGTTAAAGTCTTCCACTCTTCTGCATTTAATCCCTCGCATTCATTACAAGTATTATTTAGCAGAACACAGAAACCCCTACATTTACGGCATACAGTGTGAGGATCAACTGAAGCTTTCGGTATCCTCACCCTGCAGCCTACATTCACACACATTCTCACACTCACATTTGAATCAGACATACTGAGAAAAATCCAAAAAGCAATTCCAAAAACAGTCCACAGTAGCGAATGCCAAAAACACGATCCAGATACGTCACCAAAAAGCCGAGAAACGATGATCAAAGGATGAAATAAGAATCTAAGTCAGGAGGTAATAGCAACAATGGTTGATACCACCGGCGACAGAGAAAATATGATAGAAAACGGGGATAGTTCCTAGTCCTGCCGCCCAGGGCAGGCCGGTAGATCACCTGACCTACCTGTAGCGAGTGGCGCGAAATTTGAATTTCTGTCGGGGACGACGGAGTCTTAGCTATGTATATATCTGACAGGTAAGTTGATTGTATGAAAATATATATTAAACAAAAACTAACTTTATATGCATACTTAAAGTGCACTTGTCAAAAAATTTTTTTTATATACCTGTAGTAAATATTGGTACAGGGATAACAAAGAACACGCAAACTGGCCAAGAGAACCCTCTGTTGGCACAGCAATTTAAAGGATACACATGAAAACCTCATCCCATACTCTACAGAGTTATACTGATAAACAAATTATCACTGCACACAATCACAAAATATGCAGGAGAAAAGGAGCTACAACCGAGGAAGTTTTAGAAAAAAAAGAGAGCACTATATGGACCCCCTTACCTCTTCCTCATATATGCTGGCAGCCAATATCCACTTCTCATCTGAATCACTAACAAACTGATTAATGATACCTTCTGCTAAACTCCTGTTCCGTTGAGAGAAGTACCGCAACATATTCTTCTGCCTGATAACTGATATACTGTTTTAACTTGACAAATGCAATAAAGATGATTCCTTTATCAGGAGATTCTATTATACAGATTTAGAAATGTACATGTTCTTCTTGACTGGGTTTTATTTCATATGAGAGCTTGTTTTTGTGATTCCTTTATCAGGACTGTTTCGAAGGTCAATATTATATAAATATATGTACATAAAAAACTTAAGAGATTTAAATAACTTAGCCTTTTGAATAAAAATATATACAACAGTGTTTTGTATTTGTTGTTGTATGAATGTAAAAGGACTAGATGTGTATAGATAAAAAAACATACAGTTGGCCCTTGTTTTCTAAGGAATTAAAAAAAAAGATCTTTAAATAATCTTAAAGAATTTGGCATTATAATACTTACATAAATGGGTACTGAAATTCTTAAAAATACCTGCTCAAGTGGCTTATAAAACATACGTACCCTTAAATTAAAACAATAGGATAAAGCCAGTACAGTACTGTATACAAATAGGATAAAATGCAATAAGAAAAATAAGGAAAGCAGGAGAAACAAGAAGTGCTGTATTGCAAGAACCACTAGTGTGCTTAATTACATGACAATCAACATATTCTATTTAGAAATCCAGGGTAAAGCATTTAATATAATCATTTCAATGAAAAAATACTTCAATAAAATACCCTAAGTAATGACCAAAGAAGTGAAAAAAGAAAATTAATAGTAGTAAATACAATAATTAACATTATCACTAAAGGCAATGAAGAAGTAGTAATGTAACATAGTGGTAAGTTGAAAGTTGTTGGTTCTACATTACCTGCAGACCTATAGTTAATCAGCACAGAAAAAAAAAAGATACATGGCTATACATGTATCCTTTCAGTTGAAAATAAAAGTATTGTGAACAACATCAATTTAAAAGGTATTGTCTTATAAAAGCGAATTGTAGTCAAGTGATGTGAACACAAATTTTGAATAGTACCAATATTAACAGGTGAGTACCAACTGTATAGAAGAAATTATTTGCTTGTTTTTAATAAATTAATGTTCATGATATTGGTACTGAAGCTTTCTCAGTATTTTTTAAAAATAATGCAAGTACTTCATTTTGGTGTTTGTGCTAAACAATTTTCGTTATCTTATACTTAAAGGAAATTCACAAATGCTAACAGCTTAGCCTGTGGTACGTCATATGGTGTCAGGTTAGCTATAGCATGCAATTGCAAAATTTTGTAACTTGCAGTTGAGGGCTGAGAGTCTAACCCTTATGGATTAAAAGGGCCAACTGTATTGATATAAATGGAGTACAGTATATGTACGTATATAGTTTATAACCTGTATGAAAACCACTGCCAAAATGTTGATAAAAATAACTCACTCTAATAGACAACAAAAATAAAAGATATGGTTTATGTTTCCTGAACATGACTAAGTACTGTACTACATTTTTATTACTGTTATTTACACAACCAAAATTAACGCTAACAAATATAAATCTATTTTGAGAGCTGACATTTGACAGTTACAAGATGTGTCAATTTAGGATTAAGAAATGCTCAATGGATACAAAACTTTGGAGACACTAATTCTAAAAAATTTCCTAAAGTTACCTTTGGTTTACCTTTGGTGTTCAAGATAGGATGAAAAGCCGCTGACATTTAACTCAAAATCCCAATTTTACAACCAAAACTTCACAACTTAGGTACTTCAAAAGGAGAGCAATTATGACTGTTCCTCTTCCAACACCACACGAGAATTGGTATTAACATCCTTTAGTGCTGCACTCTTATGCTGGCATTCCAGCACTGTCACATCTCACTCAAGAGATGCACAGCAACCTTTACAAATGCAAATATTCACTTGCTGAAATTACATTTAAACCTATAACATGACAAAATTCATAAAGGCTGATTGGGGTATTGCAAAGTCCTCAAGGACTGGCTACACACTAAAACAAATTGCAAGAATTTTACTTACCCCACCCAGAAATTACAAAAATAAAATAATTTGTAAATCTTACTGCACTAGCTGCACAGTTATTTCCATAGAAAAAATTATTTTCACATTTTGCATAAAATTACATGCAAAAAATTGAGTTTGCTAGAGGTGCCACACTACAATAACTTCAATTGAAACACTGCCTTACCAAATCGAACAAAGCAATGCACTTCCAATTACATACTAAACAATATCCAGAAGCTTATAATGCATCATCCAAAACTATTTTCATGCCTTTAAAGGCTACTAAGAAACCACAACAGGCTTTTGTGGTCTTGTAGGTGACTTACAATAATGCATGAGATGTTCACTAATTTAAAGGCTGATCTTGGTATTACTGTAAGAGAAATTTATCAAATCATGAGCTTTTGTAACTTTTGGTCTTTTACAAAATTACAAGAATTAAAAATGATGGAATGTTTCCTGAAATAAAGATGGTCTGATAATTTCAAGATAAAACTGGAGTCAAAAGTAATAGCAAACTTTTCAAATGGGAACTACCATATTCAAAACATAAGTAATAATTTTCTTTTTAAAATAGTATATATGAACACACCTTAAACATAAAATAGGAAGCACAAGTAGGCAAATACATAGTAGATAATTCACTGAACACATAGCATTGTATTAATATAGAACAAAAGGAAGCACATATAGTACCTGCAGAAATGTACATCCTTAATGACAAGGATGTAGCAGTTTTGATCATCTTTTCATTTAATCAATTAGAATGCCATCCACTCTATGACAAAATAGTATGTGAAAAGTAAGAATCTCCTTGAACTCCGGATGTTTTTACCAGTAAATATTACACATCATTGTCCAAAATGAGTGACTCACCCCCAATCTCTCAAAAGTAAAATTACCATCATGGAAGATGATACTTGTTAATGTAATTCTGACAAACTTTGCAAAATGCAAATGGCAGTATTTGTTCATAAAGTCCTAACATGAAAGAAATGGACTGAACATGATCAAACTATCTTTTTAAATTAAAAAGTACAAAATTTACGTAAAAAAACTTATATTAAAATGAAATTAATTCTATCAATGACTACCACACAAGCCAAATCCTACTGAAATTAATGAAATTCCATGTGAAAAATCCTTGATTCAAATCTCCACTTAACTAATCTGTACTTAGTACAGATTCTAAGGGTAAAAAAACAACATAAATGCAAAATTCTAATGCAAGTTACTAATTACGTAATTATGTGCTTATTTCATATAGTATATTCTATACACAATATATGTTCATGAGTGTGAACCATTATGTAGAAATAACAGCAACTGTTCTGCACATGCAATATGAAAAAGTCATATCACCTAATTCCTAAGAACCTTAAAATTATATTGTACAAAACTAAACCACCAATAGAACACTCTTTATATACCTCAAATTTCCCAGAAATATAAAACAAAGAAACAACTAAGTATTTACATAATTTGCAATAAGAGCATATTCTTCCAATCCCAATGCAACCCTAGTGATATTTTACCAGCTAAACAATTCAAGAAAAACAGTCTTACAATTGAGCAGCCTAAAAGCAACAGTACGCACACCACAAAATTTTGTTCCTAACCAAGATTGAATGTAATTTGATGAAAAGTTTACCACTGAAACCAACAGCTACTCTATTGTTTGACTTCAATATGCAAGCTCTGAAAATTAACATGACTGATCTGAAGAACTTGGTGGAGATTTTTTTGAGCGGGATTTACTAAAATCAAACTTCAAGTATGTTTCAAACATGCGCCGAGCCTGGCTCAAGACTTTGTTTACATTATGCTGCCTAACCATTTTATCAAAGTGCATGGCTAACTCATTGTGGTCCATGTTGTTTTCAATAATATGCTGACGGTGCTGGAGAAGAATTGTAATGCATAGAAACATGAGAAATGGATTACCACCTCCAAATTCATCTGGAGGAGGTAAACATGGAGTTCCATTCGATCCACTGCTCATGGTGACTTGCCAGCCTGTGACTTCGGTAACTTCTTCACAGGAATTGACACTAGCTGTCATAGTTGGATCATTGTCACCCTCCTTTTCAGGCTGGGTATGCTGGCCATTAGTTTTAGGTGCAAGATGTTGAATTACTTCTGTGGGCGCTTCCTCTTGGCATACAATTTGTATGTCCTTGTCAGTTTCAGGAGATAATGTTGCAACAGGATTTTGCCATACATCAACTTCACCATCAGAATAAACAGGCATGCCAACATCTGCATCAGAATCTGAGAAACATCTCCTAGGCTTATTTTCAGTTTTTAAACTAGGAGCTAGAGTTGATTTTGACATTTCATTCTTCTTTCTACTGGGTGATTTTTTCTCTTTGGCTGGGGAACCAGGATTACTTTCACTATCCGAGTCCTTATTTTTCGTCAGTAACTGAAACTCACGTAAATTTTTTATCTTTCTAATATTTCTAGTCGGGCTATCCTCAGGCGAGGTGCTTTCTTCTCTTATTCGGTCTACACAAATAGCATTTTCACCACTTGGTACGCGTGTTCTCACATGAGATGTATCAATCGGCTGAGACCACGTTCGGCTGAGTTTTTTCACACCTGGCCCACCATTGGGCCCATCACAGTCTACACTGGCTGCACGCCTACTAAGGATGGCAGCAAGGCACTCGGCACTTCTATTGGATACACAGGATCTCTGTCTTCTTAGGGCACATACATTGGCATAGTGATTTTGCCGCGGAGTAGGGGGCGGGGCTGGCGTTTTCTCTTTTTGAACTGGATTAAAAGCAACCTGAAAGTCCAAAAGTTAAGCATCAAGACGATGGAGAATTCAAGAGTTCTATTTGTTTCTTTATTAGTTTAAGTATGTGAAGTCTGCAGCCTAACAATGCTTTGCAAGGGCGTATGTACAGTGAAATTTTCTTCAGCAATATGGCAATGTGTTGTAGATTGTTAGTGTACAGTGAATACACTAACTGCACAGCCCAAATTTTAAGTGAAAGCAAACAACAAGGTTAAAATATTAGTTTCAGAGGTGCAAAATGTATAAAATTTTAAATTCACCTTAAAAAATTCTGCAATTTTATACATTTTTTAAATCAGAACACTTCTTGTAATTTGCTTATAAATTTTAATGCTGCAACAGCAAAGTCCATAATGATAGACAACAAAAATTCTAGTCTTCTAACCAAGCAAACTTGATTAACAATCCCTAACAACTGGCCTGTTTGTGCACAAATAATATTCTGAACACTTTCTTCCTAAACCTCTCTTCACAGAAACAGGTAATATATACTCAAAATAGACATTTTGTTCATAAACAAATTAAAAAGGAATTCAATACAATATTAAAAAACATTTTTCCTCTGAATTCCTTAACATTTTCATGCCCATCATTTACAAGAATTACTGCCCATACTACTGATGA